>NW_027142672.1:15000-22500 GCF_026170545.1 Melanerpes formicivorus | reverse complement strand
CCTCTGACGCTTCCAGCTGCCGCCTCCCCTCCCACCCCCCCAAACTCACACTGGCCCTCGCCGGCCCGCCCACCCGCCTACCTGCTTGCCCTCCGCCGCTGGGTGGCGTGCCGGACACTCTCGCACACAGGTACACAGACAGGGACACAGGGACACAGGCACTCAGGCACACAGGGACACAGGGACACAGGGACACAAGGACACAGGGACACAGGCACTCAGGCACTCAGGCACTCAGGGACACAGGGACACAGGGACACAGGCACTCAGGCACTCAGGGACACAGGGACACAGGGACACAGGCACTCAGGCACTCAGGGACACAGGGACACAGGGACACAGGCACTCAGGCACTCAGGCACTCAGGGACACAGGGACACAGGGACACAGGCACTCAGGCACACAGGGACACAGGTGGCGGGCCGGAGGCCGCTCTCCACTGTGTGGCAGGGGTCCAAGAGCCACCCCAGCCCAACCCAGAGGGTCTTTTGCACCTCTCTAGAGGCCACCCAGAGACCCCAGGCCGCAGCAGAAGCCTCTCCCGCACGCTCTGCAGGCTTCCGACCCACCCCAGGCCGCACCAGAAGCCTCCCCCGCAAGCTCTGCAGGCTTCCGACCCACCCCAGGCCGCAGCAGAAGCCTCCCCCGCACGCTCTGCAGGCTTCTCAGCCACCCCAGGCCGCACCAGAAGCCTCTCCCGCACGCTCTGCAGGCTTCTCAGCCACCCCAGGCCGCACCAGAAGCCTCTCCCGCATGCTCTGCAGGCTTCTCAGCCACCCCAGGCCGCACCAGAAGCCTCCCCCGCACGCTCTGCAGGCTTCTCAGCCACCCCAGGCCGCACCAGAAGCCTCTCCCGCATGCTCTGCAGGCTTCTCAGCCACCCCAGGCCGCACCAGAAGCCTCCCCCGCACGCTCTGCAGGCTTCTCAGCCACCCCAGGCCGCACCAGAAGCCTCTCCCGCACGCTCTTCAGGCTTCTCAGCCACCCCAGGCCGCACCAGAAGCCTCCCCCGCACGCTCTGCAGGCTTCTCAGCCACCCCAGGCCGCACCAGAAGCCTCTCCCGCACGCTCTGCAGGCTTCTCAGCCACCCCAGGCCGCACCAGAAGCCTCCCCCGCACGCTCTGCAGGCTTCTCAGCCACCCCAGGCCGCACCAGAAGCCTCCCCCGCACGCTCTGCAGGCTTCCCACCCACCCCAGGCCGCAGCAGAAGCCTCTCCCGCACGCCCTGCAGGCTTCTCAGCCACCCCAGGCCGCAGCAGAAGCCTCTCCCGCACGCTCTGCAGGCTTCTCAGCCACCCCAGGCCGCAGCAGAAGCCTCTCCCGCACGCTCTGCAGGCTTCTCAGCCACCCCAGGCCGCAGCAGAAGCCTCTCCCGCACGCTCTGCAGGCTTCTCAGCCACCCCAGGCCGCACCAGAAGCCTCTCCCGCACGCTCTGCAGGCTTCTCAGCCACCCCAGGCCGCAGCAGAAGCCTCTCCCGCACGCTCTGCAGGCTTCTCAGCCACCCCAGGCCGCACCAGAAGCCTCCCCCGCACGCTCTGCAGGCTTCTCAGCCACCCCAGGCCGCACCAGAAGCCTCTCCCGCACGCTCTTCAGGCTTCTCAGCCACCCCAGGCCGCACCAGAAGCCTCCCCCGCACGCTCTGCAGGCTTCTCAGCCACCCCAGGCCGCAGCAGAAGCCTCTCCCGCACGCTCTGCAGGCTTCTCAGCCACCCCAGGCCGCAGCAGAAGCCTCCCCCCGCACGCTCTGCAGGCTTCTCAGCCACCCCAGGCCCCAACAGAAGCCTCTCCCGCACGCTCTGCAGGCTTCCGACCCACCCCAGGCCGCACCAGAAGCCTCCCCCGCACGCTCTGTAGGCTTCTGACCCACCCCAGGCCCCAACAGAAGCCTCCCCCGCACGCTCTGCAGGCTTCTCAGCCACCCCAGGCCGCAGCAGAAGCCTCTCCCGCACGCTCTGCAGGCTTCTCAGCCACCCCAGGCCGCAGCAGAAGCCTCTCCCGCACGCTCTGCAGGCTTCTCCGCCACCCCAGGCCGCACCAGAAGCCTCTCCCGCACGCTCTGCAGGCTTCCGACCCACCCCAGGCCGCACCAGAAGCCTCCCCCGCACGCTCTGCAGGCTTCTCCGCCACCCCAGGCCGCACCAGAGGATCTTTTGCACCTCTCTGGACGCCAGCCAGAGACTCCAGGCCGCACCAGAGGCCCCCCCCCCCAACCATTTACAGGCTGCAGTGCCAGCCTAGGCCCCGCTGGCAGCCTCCCTTGTCTGCTTTGGAAGGCCTCCCATCCACTCCAGACCTGCCTGGAGGCCTCCCTCGACTGCTCCCGGGGCCCTCGAAGCCACCCTAGGCCTTTCTGGAGGACCTGCTCGACCGCTCGGGCGGCTTCTGACGCACCCTCGGCCATCCGGCGCCCAGCAGCTCCCAGGGCCAGGCACCGGCCTCCCCCTCCGGCCGCCCCTGGGGCCGGGGGTGGCTCGGACTCGGCGCCCCCAACGTGTCGTCCCGTCCCCCCCCCGCCCCGCACCGCCGAACATTCGCTGCAGCCGAGGGCTTGCCGCTCGACGCCTACCCCACCCGCCCAGCCCCCCCGCTGCGGCCCGGCGCTGCCCCGGCCGCTGCGCCCCGCCTCTCATCGCTCCCCCCACCCGGCAACCGGCCGCCGGGCACGGCAAGTCCCAGGGCAGGGAACAGGTGCTGCCGGGACCCCGTGCTGGCTGCCGGCTTCCCGGGGCTGCCCCGGGCACGGACAGGTCGCCCCCCCCGCCCCGGCGAATGTTCACCGAACTGGCTGCCGGCTGCCTTCGAGCACCCCCCGCCCCCCGCCACTATCGTCCCCCCCCGCCCCCCCCTCCGCCTCCGCTGCCGCTTCTCCCCGCACCGCCTCCACTGCCTCCCCCCGCCGCCGGCGAACGAGTCGCCGGATCCGTAGGGTGCCGGGAGCCCGAACGGCGAGCGGCTCCGGCTGCTGCCGGGACCGCGGGGATTCGAGCCGGTCCGGCCGCGGCCGGGACCCCGTGCCGGAAGCCGGCATCCCGGGACGGCCCCGGGACGGCCCCGGTCGCCGGCCGGGTGACGTTCAGCGAAGCGGCTGCCGCCAGTCTTTGGGCCTCCCCCGTGCCAGGGCCGCGGGGCTTCGAGCCGGTCCGGCCGCGGCCGGGATCCGGGGCCGGACGATGGCTTCCCGGGCCGGTCCCGGTCGCCTCCCGGGTGACGTTCACCGAAGCGGCTGCCGGCTGTCTTCGAGCCCCCCCCCCCCCCCTCCGCCTCCGCTGCCGCTTCTCCCCGCACCCCCTCCACTGCCTCCCCCCGCCGCCGGCGAACGAGTCGCCGGATCTGTAGGGTGCCGGGAGCCCGAACGGCGAGCGGCTCCGGCTGCTGCCGGGACCGCGGGGATTCGAGCCGCTCCGGCCGCGGCCGGGACCCCCGTGCCGGAAGCCGGCATCCCCGGACAGCCCCGGGACGGCCCCGGTCGCCGGCCGGGTGACGTTCACCGAAGCGGCTGCCGGCTGTCTTCGAGCCCCCCCCCCCTCCGCCTCCGCTGCCGCTTCTGCCCGCACCCCCTCC
Organism: Melanerpes formicivorus; assembly: GCF_026170545.1. NCBI lineage: Eukaryota > Metazoa > Chordata > Aves > Piciformes > Picidae > Melanerpes > Melanerpes formicivorus. The sequence continues at coordinate 18,936 of NW_027142672.1, read as the reverse complement.
ACTGCCTCCCCCCGCCGCCGGCGAACGAGTCGGCGGATCCGTAGGGTGCCGGGAGCCCGAACGGCGAGCGGCTCCGGCTGCTGCCGGGACCGCGGGGATTCGAGCCGCTCCGGCCGCGGCCGGGACCCCGTGCCGGATGCCGGCATCCCGGGACGGCCCCGGGACGGCCCCGGTCGCCGGCCGGGTGACGTTCACCGAAGCGGCTGCCGCCAGTCTTTGGGCCTCCCCCGTGCCGGGGCCGCGGGGCTTCGAGTCGGTCCGGCCGCGGCTGGGACCCCGTGCCTGTCGCAGGCTTCCCGGGACGGCCCCGGAACGGCCGCGGTCGCCGGCCGGGTGACGTTCACCGAGGCGACTGCCGGCTGTCTTCGAGCCCCCCCCCCCCCTGCCGGAGCCGCGGGGATACGAGCCGGTCCGGCCGCGGCCGGGACCCCCGTGCCGGAAGCCGGCATCCCGGGACGGCCCCGGGACGGCCCCGATCGCCTCCTGGGTGACGTTCACCGAAGCGGCTGCCGGCTGTCTTCGAGCCCCCCCCCCCTCCGCCTCCGCTGCCGCTTCTCCCCGCACCGCCTCCACTGCCTCCCCCCGCTGCCGGCGAACGAGTCGGCGGATCCATACCGTCCCGAGAGCCCGAGGCGGCGGCACCCAGTGCGGGTCCGGCCGAGGCCGGGACCCCGTGCCTGTCGCAGGCTTCCCGGGACGGCCCCGGAACGGCCGCGGTCGCCGGCCGGGTGACGTTCACCGAAGCGGCTGCCGCCAGTCTTTGGGCCTCCCCCGTGCCGGGGCCGCGGGGATTCGAGCCGGTCCGGCCGCGGCCGGGACCCCGTGCCGGAAGCCGGCATCCCGGGACGGCCCCGGGACGGCCCCGGTCGCCGGCCGGGTGACGTTCACCGAAGCGGCTGCCGCCAGTCTTTGGGCCTCCCCCGTGCCGGGGCCGCGGGGATTCGAGCCGGTCCGGCCGCGGCCGGGATCCGGGGCCGGACGATGGCTTCCCGGGCCGGTCCCGGTCGCCTCCCGGGTGACGTTCACCGAAGCGGCTGACGGCTGTCTCCGAGCACCCCCCCCCCCCTCCGCCTCCGCTGCCGCTTCTGCCCGCACCTCCTCCACTGCCTCCCCCCCCCGCCCGCGAACGAGTCGCCGGATCCGTAGGGTGCCGGGAGCCCGAACGGCGAGCGGCTCCGGCTGCTGCCGGGACCGCGGGGATTCGAGCCGCTCCGGCCGCGGCCGGGACCCCGTGCCGGAAGCCGGCATCCCGGGACGGCCCCGGGACGGCCCCGGTCGCCGGCCGGGTGACGTTCACCGAAGCGGCTGCCGCCAGTCTTTGGGCCTCCCCCGTGCCGGGGCCGCGGGGCTTCGAGCCGGTCCGGCCGCGGCCGGGATCTCGTGCCGAACGTCGTCTTCCCGGGACGGTCCCGGGAGGGCCCCAGTCTCCTCCCGGGTGACGTTCACCGAAGCGGCTGCCGGCTGTCTTCGAGCCCCCACCCCTGCCGTGGCCGCGGGGATTCGCCCCGGTCCGGCAGCTGACGGTTCCCTGTGCCGGACGCCGGCTTCCCGGGACAGCCCCGGGACACCCCCGGTCGCCTCCCGGGTGACGTTCACCGAAGCTGCTGCCGCCTGTCTTTGTCCCCCCCCCCCCGTGCTCTCCCTCAGCCGGGAGGTAGACGTGCTCTCCCTCGGCGAGTAGACGTGCTCTCCCTCGGCGAGTAGACGTGCTCTCCCTCGGCGAGTAGACGTGCTCTCCCTCGGCGAGTAGACGTGCTCTCCCTGGGCGAGTAGACGTGCTCTCCCTGGGCGAGTAGACGTGCTCTCCCTGGGCGAGTAGACGTGCTCTCCCTCGGCGAGTAGACGTGCTCTCCCTGGGCGAGTAGACGTGCTCTCCCTGGGCGAGTAGACGTGCTCTCCCTGGGCGAGTAGACGTGCTCTCCCTGGGCGAGTAGACGTGCTCTCCCTCGGCGAGTAGACGTGCTCTCCCTGGGCGAGTAGACGTGCTCTCCCTCGGCGAGTAGACGTGCTCTCCCTGGGCGAGTAGACGTGCTCTCCCTCGGCGAGTAGACGTGCTCTCCCTCGGCGAGTAGACGTGCTCTCCCTGGGCGAGTAGACGTGCTCTCCCTCGGCGAGTAGACGTGCTCTCCCTGGGCGAGTAGACGTGCTCTCCCTCGGCGAGTAGACGTGCTCTCCCTCGGCGAGTAGACGTGCTCTCCGCGGAGCTCGCGCTTGTCGCCAAGGGGTCGCTGTTGCGCTCTGCCTCCGCCTACGTCATCGTACAAGCCGGCGTGATTTCTGCGACCTGCCGCTGGGCGGAGGTCGGCTGGTTGTGCGCTCGCGGAGCTGACGGCCCTCCAGTTCCGTATATGAGGGAACGAGTGACGCCGAGCACTCCCAGGGCAGCGCTGCCGAGCGGCTGCTCCAAGCCACCCGCCAGGCGGCTGGGCAGGGGTCCGTCTGGCTTCTCGGTGGCTTTCCCCCGGGTCAGAGAGGGGACCCGCGGGGCCGAGCAAAGGCGCGGCGGTTTGGAGCGGCCGCTGGCGCACCCTCAGCGGTGTTGGATGGGTTTCGCTCGTCCGTGAGCCGGAGCCCAGCCCGGGCTCGGCAACGAAAGAGGGGAAAAGAAAAAAAGTTGACGAGTGGCTGGCGCCGGCCACTGCCGAAGTGTGGAACCCCCAAAGCGAAGTTTGCCCGGTGGGGCACGGGGGCAGAGAAAGCCGGGGAGACGTGGTGCCGGCGTCGGTCCCACCAAGAATGGAAAGCAAGCCCGTCCAGGCACGGCGAGAGAGAGCCCGGTAAGGGGCAGAGAGAGTTCCCAGCACTGGACCCTCTTCACGGGGGTTCCCCCCCATGGCCAAAGCCGCAGCCCGCGGGGGCACGGCATCTAAGGGAAAAGCCAGCGGCGGTGACTGGCCACTCGTATGCTATGGAGCCCGGCATGGGGGGAGGAGGGCAAGCCGGTGCCCCAGCACGGCTTCCTCCTGGCTCCAGAGGGGCGCCCCGTGATGGAGATGTAACTCGGTGCAGCTTGAGGGAAAATGCAAGCCCACGTTTCGGGGAGGCAGAGGTGCCCTGTGAGCCGGTGCGGCCCGGTGCAGCTTGCCCCCCCCCCCCCCATCTCTGGAGGGCGCCCCGTTTGCTCCTCCGGCGTGTTGCCCGCACGCCGAGCCCCGTGCCTGCTGGCTGCTCCCGAGGGCGGTGGCGGGTGCGCGTGGCTGTGTCTGTCCCAGAAGAGCGAGGCCGTGGGGCCTCCGCTGGCTTCCTTTCCTTCTGTCCTTGTTGATCGATGAGGCCTTTCGGGTCGCGTCGGAAAGGGCCCCCGGCCGGCAGGGCAAGGGCGGTCTTCCTTTCCACTTCGCTTCCCGTCGCGTGTGAGGTGTCGTCCTCGTTCCCCCAGCCCCGAGCGGCTCGAGCGGGGGGGAGCCGTGGCGTTAGCGGCCCGGCGCGTGCCTTGCCGCATCCTCCCCTTTCCACCTCCCCCCCGGCGCTGGGGCAGGGTTCGGGGACCGGTCTACCGCAACCGGCTTTGTGACTGCTGCGTGGCCCCGTGAGTTTTCAGGTGTCCTAAAACGCGTGAGGCGCCGGTGTCGTCCTCGGTTCCGGGTACCCGCGGGTGCCGGCCGCGAGCAGCTGCGTGTGGCGGGGGTTGGCCGAGCCGAGAGCGAGGCGGCGGCGTCGCAAAATTTAAAAGGGGCTAAAAGCGGCGCCGCGCGTGAGGCCTCACCTGCCCGGGTGGGGTCCCCGAGGGTTCCTCCCTAAATGAAACCTCTAGCCTGAGAGGGGCGGCTTTGTGGCCCGTCCCCCCGCCCGCTGCCGAGCGAGCCGCCCCGGCTCTAAGGTCCTGGCGTGCCGGGGGCGCGCCCCGTTTCCGCGGGTCGCTGTCTCCTCTAGCACGTCCCGGTGCTCCCGTGGCAAGGCGGGGAGAGAGACGAGGGCCTTCTCCCCGCCGGGCGT
>NW_027142671.1:0-235997 GCF_026170545.1 Melanerpes formicivorus | reverse complement strand
GATTCCAGCCCCACCCCCAGCCCCAGCCCTGCCCCAGCACAGCCCCAGCCCCAGCCCGGCCCCAGCCCTGTCCGCAGCCCCCAGCCCCAGCCCCAGCCTCACCCCCGGCCCTAGCCTAGCCCCCAGCCACAGCCCAGCCCCAGCCCTGCCCAAGTCTTTGTTCCAGCCCCAGCCCCAGCCCAGCCCGAGCCCCAGCCTAGCCCCAGCCCTGCCCCACATTCGGCCCCATCCCCGGCCCCAGCCCAGCCCTAGCCCAGCCCTGCCCCCCAGCCCAGCCCCAGTCAAGGCCCAGCCTCCAGCCTAGTCCTTGCCTCAGCCCCCAGCCCCAGCCCCAGCCCTAGCCCAGCCCTGCCCTCAGCCCAGCCCCCCGGCCTGGACCCAGCCGCAGCCTAGCCCCGAACCCAGCCCCAGCCCGGCCCCAGCCCTGCCCCAGCTCGGGCCCCAGCGCTGCCCCTCAGCCCAGCCCCAGCCCCAGCCCTGGACCCAGCCCCAGACCCAGACCCAGCCCCAGCCCAGCCCCCAGCCCTGGACCCAGCCCCAGCCCAGCCCCAGCCCTGCCCCAGCCCCGGCCCCAGCCCCGGCCCCAGCCCTATCCCAGCCCCAATTCCAACCCCCGGCCCAAGCCCAGCCCCAGCTCAGCCCCAGCCCAGCCCCGGCCCCAGCCCTGGCCCCAACCTCAGTCCCAGCCCTGCTCCCAGCCCCAGCCCCAGCCTCGGCCCCAGCCCTACCCCAGCACTGCCCGAGCAATGAGGCCCAGCCCTGCCCCAGGCCCAGCCCAGCCCCCACCCCCAGCCCCACCCTCAGCCCCAGCCCAGCCCCAGCCCCAGCCCTGGACCCAGCCCCAGCCCCAGACCCAGCCCCAGCCCAGCCCCAGCCCTGGACCCAGCCCCCAGCCCAGCCCCAGCCCCGCCCCAGCCCCGGCCCCAGCCCCCGGCCCCAGCCCTATCCCCAGCCCCAATTCCAACCCCGGCCCAAGCCCAGCCCCAGCTCAGCCCCAGCCCAGCCCCGGCCCCAGCCCCGGCCCCAACCTCAGTCCCAGCCCTGCTCCCAGCCCCAGCCCCAGCCTCGGCCACAGCCCTACCCCAGCACTGCCCCAGCAATGAGGCCCAGCCCTGCCCCAGCCCAGCCCCATCCACAGCCCAGCACCAGACCTGGACCCAGCCCCAGCCGCAGCCCCGGCCCAGCCCAAGGCCCAGCCCTGCCCCAGCCCCAGCCCTAGCCTAGCCCTACTCTCAGCCCCAGGCCACAGCCCCAGCCCCAGCCCTGCCCAAGGCTTGGTTCCAGACTCAGCCCCAGCCCTGCCCCCAACCCAGCCCCGGCCCCTGCCCCCAGCCCTGCCCCCAGCCTGGCCCCAGCCTAGGGCCCAGCCTCCAGCCTAGTTCTGCCCCATCCCAGCCCCAGCCCTGCCCCAGCCCAGCCCCAGCCTCGGGCCCAGCCATGCCCCAGCCCCAGCCCAGCCTCCAGCCCCCAGCCCAGCCCCCCAGCCCAGGTGCAGACCTTCCACAGCCCAGCCCCAATCCAGCCCCAGCCCAGCTCCAGTCCAGCCCTGCTCCAGCCCTGCCACAGCCCTGCCCCAGCCCCGGCCCCACCCTGCCCCAGCCTTGCCCCAGCGCCAGCCCTGCCCCAGCCCAGCCCCACCCTCAGCCCCAGCCCAGCCCCGGCCCCAGCACTGCCCTCAGCCCAGTCCCAGCCCGGCCCCAGCCTAAGGCCCAGCCCCAGCCACAGCCCAGCCCCAGCCCTGGACCCAGCCACAGCCCCCGGCCCCAGCCCTATCCCAGCCCCAATTCCAACCCCGGCCCAGCCCCAGCCCCAGCCCAGCCCCAGACAGCCCCCAGCCCTGGACCCAGCCCCAGCCCCCGGACCCAGCCCCAGCCCCAGCCCCAGCCCCCGCCACAGCCCAGCCCCAGCCCTGGACCCAGCCCCAGCCCCAGACCAGCCCCAGCCCCAGCCCCCGGCCCCATCCCAGCCCCAGCCCCCAGGCTAGCCCCAGCCGTGCCCCACCCCTGGCCCCATCCCCGGCCCCATCCCCCGGCCCCTGCCCTAGCCCCAGTCCTGCCCCCCTCCCAGGCCCCATCCCCAGCCCCTGCCCCAGCCCCTGCCCTCAGCCCAGCCCCAGCCCCCAGCCCGGCCATAGCCCTGCCCCAGCCCCGGCCCCAACCCTGTCCCCAGCCCAGCCCCAGCCCTGCACCAGTCCCAGCCACAGCCGCAGCCCCAGCCCATCCTCAGCCCAGCCCCACTCCCAGCACTAGTCCTAGCCCTGCCCCGGCCCCCAGCCCTGTCCCCCAGCTCCAGCCACAGCCCAGCCCCAGCCCTGTGCCAGTCCCCGCCCCAGCTTCATCCCCAGCCCTGCCCCAGCCCAGCCACAGCCACAGCCCAGACCCAGCCCCAGCCCCAGCCCCCAGCCCCAGCCCCAGCCCCAGCCCCAGCCCTGCCCCAGCCCAGCCCTTGCCACAGCCCAGCCTCAGCCCTGGACCCCGCCCCAGCCTCAGCCCAGCCACAGCCCAGCCACAGCCACAGCCCAGCCCCATCCCTGGACCCAGACCCAGCCCCAGCCCCAGCCCCAGCCCAGCCCCACCCCTGCCCCAGTCCCCACCCCAGCCCAGTCCTGGTTCCAGCCCAGCACCAGCCCTGCCCCAGCCCAAGCCCCAGCCCCAGCCCCAGACCAAGCCCCAGCCCAACCCAGTCCCATCCCCATCCCTGCCCCCAGCCCAGCCCTCCGCCAGCCCAGCCCCAGCCCTGCTCCCAGCCCAGCCCCAGCCCCAGCCCCGGCCCCAGCCATGCCCCAACCCCAGCCCCAGCCCTGTCCCCAGCCCAGCCCCAGCCCTGCACCAGTCCCAGCCACAGCCCCCGGCCCCAGCCACAGCCCAGCCCCCGCCCCATTCCTGCCACCAGCCCAGCCCCAGCCCCGGCCCCAGCCCTCTCCCCAGCTCCAGCCACAGCCCAGCCCCAGCCCCAGCCCCAGCCCCGTCACCAGCCTCATCCCCAGCCCTGCCCCAGCCCCCAGCCCATCCTCCAGCCCAACCCTGCCCCAGCCCTCAGCCTAGCCCCAGATCAGCCCCAGGCGAGCCCCAGCCCCAGCCCCGGCTCCAGCCCCCAGCCCTGCCCCAGCCCAGCCCCCAGCCCAGGCGCAGACCAGCCCAAGCCCGGCCCCCAGCCCCAGCCCTGGCCACAGCCCAACCCCAATCCAGCCCCAGCCCTGCCCCAGCCCCAGCCCCAGCCCTATCCCAGCCCCAATTCGAACCCCGGCCCAAGCCCAGCCCCAGCTCAGCCCCAGCACAGCCCTGGCCCCAGCCCTGCCGCCAGCCCAGCCCCAGCCTAGTCCCCAGCCCTGGCCCCAGCCTGGCCCCAGCCTAAGGTGCAGCCTCCAGCCTAGTTCTGCCCCAGCCCCGGCCCCAACCTCAGTCCCCAGCCCTGCTCCCAGCCCCAGCCCCAGCCCCAGCCCCAGCCCTACCCCAGCCCTGCCCCAGGCCCAGCCCAGACCCCAGCCGAGCCCCACCCTCGGCCCCAGCCCCAGCCCTGCCCCAGCCCCACCCCAGCCCAATCCCGGTCCCACCCCAGCCCCAGACCCAACCCCAGCCCTACGGCAGCCCTGTCCCAGCCTCGGGCCCAGCCCTGCCCCAGCCTAGCCCCAACCTCAGCCCCAGCCCAGACGCAGCCCCGCCCCAGCCCTGCCGCAGCCCCAGTCCTGCCCCAGCCCCGGCCACGGCCCCAGCCCCGGCTCTGCCCCCAGCCCAGCCCCAGCCCAAGGCCCAGCCTCCATCCTAGTCCTGCCCCAGCCCCGCCCCAACCTCAGTCCCAGCCCTGCTCCCAGCCCCGGCCCCAGCCCCGGCTCCAGCCCTATCCCAGCCCTGTCCCTGCCCCGGCCCCAGCCCTGCCCCAGCCCCAGCCCTAGCCCAGCCCTGCCCTCAGCCCAGTCCCACCTTGGCCCCAGCACTGTCTGCAGCCCCAGCCCCAGCCCCACCCTCGGCCCTAGCCCAGCCCCCAGCCGCAGCGCAGCCCCAGCGCAGCCCCAGCCCCAGCCCAGCCCCAGCCCCAGCCCCAGCCTGGCCCCAGCCCTGCCCCAGACCCGGCCCCAGCCCTCTCCCCAGCCCCAGCCCCAGCGCAGCCCCAGCCCCAGCCCAGCCCCAGCCCCAGCCCCAGCCCTGCCCCAACCCAGCCCCAGCCATAGCCCAGCCCCAGCCCTGGCCCCAGTCCCAGCCCCGGCCCCAGTCCCAGCCCCAGCCCTGGCCCCATCCCTGGCCCAGCCCCCGACCCAGCCTCAGCCCCATCCCAGCCCCCAGCCTAGGCTCCAGCCCCAGCCCCAGCTCCGACCCCAGCCCCCTGCACAGCCCCAGCCCTGCCCCAGCCCCAGCCCAGCCTCCAGCCCCAGCCCAGCCCCCAGCCCAGGTGCAGACCTTCCACAGCCCAGCCCCAATCCAGCCCCAGCCCAGCCCTGCCCCAGCCCTGCCCCAGCCCTGCCCCAGCCCTGTCCCCAGCCCGGCCCCAGCCCTGCACCAGTCCCAGCCACAGCCCCGGCCCCAGCCACAGCCCAGCCCCCGCCCCATTCCTGCCACCAGCCCAGCCCCAGCCCAGCCGCAGCCCAGCCCCAGTCCTAGCCCCAGCCCCGGCCCCAGCCCTGTCCCCAGCTCCAGCCACAGCCCAGCACCAGCCCCAGACCTGGACCCAGCCACAGCCGCAGCCCCGGACCCAGCCCAGACCTGGCCCAGCGTCGCCCCAGCCCTAGCCCTAGCCCAGCCCTACCCTCAGCCCTGGCCCCAGCCCCAGCCCTGCCCAAGACTTGGTTCCAGCCCCGGCCCCAGCCCTGCCCCCAGCCCAGCCCTGGCCCCTGCCCCCAGCCCGGCCCCAGCCCCAGACCTACGCCAGCCCTGCCCCAGGCCCAGCCCAGACCCCAGCCCAGCCCCACCCTCAGCTCCAGCCCAGCCCCAGCCCCAGCCCTGCCCCACCCCTGCCCCAGCCACAGCCCAGCCCCAGCCCTGGACCGAGCCTTGCCCCAGCCCCAGCCCTAGCCCTAGCCCAGCCCTACCCTCAGCCCCAGTCCCAGTCCCAGCCCCAGCCCCGGCCCCAGCGCAGCCCTAACCTAGCCCAGCCCCAGCCCCAGCCCAGCCCCAGCCCTGGACCCAGCCCTGCCCCCAGCCCAGCCCCAGATCAGCCCCAGGCGAGCCCCAGGCCTGCCCCAGCGCCGGTCCTAGCCCTGCCCGAGCCCCAGCCCCGGCTGCAGCCCTGCCCCAGCCCCACTCCTGCCCTAGCCCTAGCCCCAGCCCCAACCATGGCCCCAGCCCAGCCTCAGCCACAGCCCTACCCCAGCCCCGGCCGCAGCCCTGTCCACAGCCCAGCCCCAGCCCTGCCCCAGTCCCAGCCACAGCCCCGGCCCCAGCCACAGCCCAGCCCCCGCCCCATCCCTGTCCCCAGCCCCAGCCCCAGCCCCAGTCCCAGCCCCAGCCCCGGCCCCAGCGCAGCCCTAACCTAGCCCTGCCCCAGCCCCAGGCCTAGCCCAGCCCTGCCCTCAGCCCAGCCCCAGCCCCAGCCCTGCCCCAGCCCTGCCCCAGCCCAGGCGCACACCAGCCCCAGACCAGCCCCCAGCCCCAGCCCCAGACCAGCTTCCAGACCAGTCCCAGACCTGCTACAGCCCTGCCCCAATCCAGCCCCAGCCCAGCCCCAGCCCAGCACCCAGCCCTGGCCCCAGCCGAGCCTCAGCCCGAGCCCAGCCTCCAGCTCAACCCTGCCCCAGCCCCAGGGCTGCCCCAGCCCTGCCCCAGCCCCAGACTAGCCCCAGCCCCAGCCCCAGCCCTGCCCCATCTCCAGCCCTAGCCCTGTCCCCAGCCCCGGCCTGTGCCCCTGCCCCAGCCCCAGTCCTGCCCCATCCCAGCCCCCACCCACAGCCCTGCCCTCAGCCCAGCCCTAGCCCCAGCCTGTCTCCAGCCCCACCCACAGCCCTGTCCCCAGCCCCAGCCCCAGCCCAGCCCGAGCCCCAGCCCCAGCCTGGCCCCAGCCCTGCCCCAGACCCGGCCCCAGCCCTCTCCCCAGCCCCAGCCCCAGCCCAGCCCCAGCCCCAGCCCCAGGCCAGCCCCAGCCCCAGCCCCAGCCTGGCCCCAGCCCTGCCCCAGCTCCAGCCATAGCCCTGTCCCCAGCCCCAGCCCTAGCCCTGTCCCCAGCCCTAGCCCAGCCCTGACCCCAGCCCCAGCCCAAGCCTGCCCTCAGCCCAGCCCCAGCATCCCCAGCCCCAGCCCCGGCCCCAGCCCTGCCGCAGCTCCAGCCCCAGCCTGTCTCCAGCCCCAGCCCCAGCCCTGTCCCCAGCCCCAGCCCCAGCCCAGCCCCGGTCCCAGCCCAAGCCCCAGCCCCATCCTTGCCCCCAGCCCAGCCCCAGCCCCAGCCCTGCCCCAGCCCAGCTCCAGCCCTAGCCCAGCCCCAGCCCTGGACCCAGCCTCAGCCCCAGCCCCACCCCCGGCCCAAGCCCCGGCCCCAGCCCAGCTCCTGTCCCAGCCTAGCCCCAGCCCTGCCCTAACCCCGGCCCCATCCCCGGTCCAAGCCCAGACCTGGCCCAGCGTTGCCCCAGCCCTAGCCCTAGCCCAGCCCTACCCTCAGCCCTGCCCCCAGCCCAGCCCTGGCCCCTGCCCCCAGCCCAGCCCCAGCCCCAGACCTACGCCAGCCCTGCCCCAGCAACCGGGCCCAGCCCTGCCCAAGGCCCAGCCCAGACCCCAGCCCAGCCCCACCCTCAGCTCCAGCCCAGACCCAGCCCCAGCCCTGCCCCACCCCTGCCCCAGCCACAGCCCAGCCCCAGCCCTGGACCGAGCCTTGCCCCAGCCCCAGCCTTAGCCCTAGCCCAGCCCTACCCTCAGCCCCAGCCCCAGCCCCAGCCCCAGCCCTGCCCAAGATTTGGTTCCAGCCCCGGCCCCAGCCCTGCCCCCAGCCCAGCCCCAGATCAGCCCCAGGCGAGCCCCAGGCCTGCCCCAGCACCGGTCCTAGCCCTGCCCGAGCCCCAGCCCCAGCCCCGGCCGCAGCCCTGCCCCAGCCCCACTCCTGCCCTAGCGCCAGCCCCAGCCCCAGCCCCGGCTCCAGCCCTGCCCTAGCCCCAGCCCCAACCATGGCCCCAGCCCAGCCTCAGCCACAGCCCTACCCCAGCCCCGGCCGCAGCCCTGTCCACAGCCCAGCCCCAGCCCTGCCCCAGTCCCAGCCACAGCCCCGGCCCCAGCCACAGCCCAGCCCCCGCCCCACCCCTGTCCCCAGCCCCAGCCCCAGTCCCAGCCCCAGTCCCAGTCCCAGCCCCAGCCCCGGCCCCAGCGCAGCCCTAACCTAGCCCAGCCCCAGCCCCAGCCCAGCCCCAGCCCTGGACCCAGCCCTGCCCCCAGCCCAGCCCCAGATCAGCCCCAGGCGAGCCACAGGCCTGCCCCAGCGCCGGTCCTAGCCCTGCCCAAGCCCCAGCCCCGGCTGCAGCCCTGCCCCAGCCCCACTCCTGCCCTAGCCCTAGCCCCAGCCCCAACCATGGCCCCAGCCCAGCCTCAGCCACAGCCCTACCCCAGCCCCGGCCGCAGCCCTGTCCCCAGCCCCAGCCCCAGTCCCAGCCCCAGTCCCAGCCCCAGCCCCGGCCCCAGCGCAGCCCTAACCTAGCCCTGCCCCAGCCCCAGGCCTAGCCCAGCCCTGCCCTCAGCCCAGCCCCAGCCCCAGCCCTGCCCCAGCCCTGCCCCAGCCCAGGCGCACACCAGCCCCAGACCAGCCCCCAGCCCCAGCCCCAGACCAGCTTCCAGACCAGTCCCAGACCTGCTACAGCCCTGCCCCAATCCAGCCCCAGCCCAGCCCCAGCCCAGCACCCAGCCCCGGCCCCAGCCGAGCCTCAGCCCGAGCCCAGCCTCCAGCTCAACCCTGCCCCAGCCCCAGGGCTGCCCCAGCCCTGCCCCAGCCCCAGACTAGCCCCAGCCCCAGCCCCAGCCCTGCCCCATCTCCAGCCCTAGCCCTGTCCCCAGGCCCGGCCTGTGCCCCTGCCCCAGCCCCAGTCCTGCCCCATCCCAGCCCCCACCCACAGCCCTGCCCTCAGCCCAGCCCCAGCCCCAGCCTGTCTCCAGCCCCAGCCACAGCCCTGTCCCCAGCCCCAGCCCCAGCCCAGCCCGAGCCCCAGCCCCAGCCTGGCCCCAGCCCTGCCCCAGCCCAGCCCCAGCCCTAGCCCAGCCCCAGCCCTGGACCCAGCCTCAGCCCCAGCCCCACCTCCGGCCCAAGCCCCGGCCCCAGCCCAGCTCCAGTCCCAGCCTAGCCCCAGCCCTGCCCTAACCCCGGCCCCATCCCCGGTCCCAGCCCAGCCCTAGCCCAGCCCTGATCCAGCCCCAGCGCTATCCCAGCCCTGCCCTCAGCCCAGTCCCAGGCCTGGACCCAGTCTCACCCCTGCCCCAAGCCCTGTCCCAGCCCTGCCCTCAGCCCAGACCCAGACCCAGCCCGGCCCCAGCCCTGTCCCCAGCCCAGCCCCAGCCCTGCCACAGTCCCAGCCACAGCTCTGACCTCAGCCCCCTGTACAGCCCCAGACCTGCCCCAGCCCCAGCCCAGCCTCCAGCTTCAGCCCAGCCCCCAGCCCAGGTGCAGACCTTCCACAGCCCAGCCCCAATCCAGCCCCAGCCCAGCTCCAGCCCAGCCCTGCCCCAGCCCTGCCCCAGCCCCGGCCCTACCCTGCCCCAGCCTTGCCCCAGCGCCAGCCCAGCCCCCAGCCCCGGTCCCAGCACTGCCCCAGCCCTGCCCCAGAGCCAGCCCAGCCCCCAGCCCCAGCCCCAGCCCCAGCCCCGGCCCCAGTCTGTCCCCAGGTCCCAGCACAGCCGTAGCCCTGCCCCCAGCCCCGGCTCCAGCCCCAGACCCAGTTCCTTCCCCAGACCCCAGCCCAGCCCCAGCTCTGCCCCAGCCCCCACACCAACCCTACACCAGCCCTTCCTCTAGCCCCAGCCCCAGCCCTGGCCCCAGCTCCAGCCCCAATCCAGCCCCAGCCCTGTCCCAGCCCCGGCCCCAGCCCTATCCCAGCCCCAATTCCAACCCTGACCGAAGCCCAGCCCCAGCTCAACCCCAGCCTAGCCCCAGCCCCAACCTCAGTCCCAGCCCTGCTCCCAGCCCCAACGCCAGCCTCAGCCCCAGCCCTGCCCCAGCAATCGGGCCCAGACCCCAGCCCAGCCCCACCCTCAGCCCCAGCCCAGCCCCGGCCCCAGCCCTGCCCCAGCCCCAGCCCTAGCCCAGCCCTGCCCTCAGCCCAGTCCCAGCCTGGCCCCAGCACTGTCCGCAGCCCCAGCCCCAGCCCCAACCCTGCCCAAGATTTGGTTCCAGGCCCGGCCCCAGCCCTGCCCCCAGCCCAGCCCCAGATCAGCCCCAGGCGAGCCCCAGGCCTGCCCCAGCGCCGGTCCTAGCCCTGCCCGAGCCCCAGCCCCAGCCCCGGCCGCAGCCCTGGCCCAGCCCCACTCCTGCCCTAGCCCCAGCCCCAGCCCCAGCCCCAGCCCCAGCCCCGGCTCCAGCCCTGCCCTAGCCCCAGTCCTGCCCCAGCCCAAGCCCGGGCTCCAGCCCTAGCCCAGCCCAGACCCAGCCCTGGACCCAGCCCAACCCTCGGCCCCGGCCCCAGCCCCAGCCCCAGCCCAGCCCCGGCCCCAGCCCCAGCCCCAGCCCGGGCCCCATCCCTGGCCCAGCCCCCAACCCAGCCTCAGCCCCATCCCTGCCCTAGCCCCAGCCCCAACCTTGGCCCCAGCCCAGCCTCAGCCACAGCCCTACCCCAGCCCCGGCCGCAGCCCTGTCCACAGCCCAGCCCCAGCCCTGCCCCAGTCCCAGCCCCAGCCCCGGCCCCAGCGCAGCCCTAACCTAGCCCTGCCCCAGCCCCAGGCCTAGCCCAGCCCTACCCCCAGCCCCGGCCCCAGCCCTATCCCAGCCCTGCCCCAGAGCCAGCCCAGCCCCCAGCCCCAGCCCCAGCCCCGGCCCCAGTCTGTCCCCAGGTCCCAGCACAGCTGTAGCCCTGCCCCCAGCCCCGGCTCCAGCCCCAGACCCAGTTCCTTCCCCAGACCCCAGCCCAGCCCCAGCTCTGCCCCAGCCCCCACACCAACCCTACACCAGCCCTTCCTCTAGCCCCAGCCCCAGCCCTGGCCCCAGCTCCAGCCCCAATCCAGCCCCAGCCCTGTCCCAGCCCCAGCCCCAGCCCTATCCCAGCCCCAATTCCAACCCCGGCCGAAGCCCAGCCCCAGCTCAACCCCAGCCTAGCCCCAGCCCCAACCTCAGTCCCAGCCCTGCTCCCAGCCCCAACGCCAGCCTCAGCCCCAGCCCTAACCCAGCCCTGCCCCAGCAACCGGGCCCAGACCCCAGCCCAGCCCCACCCTCAGCCCCAGCCCAGCCCCGGCCCCAGCCCTGCCCCAGCCCCAGCCTTAGCCCAGCCCTGCCCTCAGCCCAGTCCCAGCCTGGCCCCAGCCCTGCCCTAGCCCAGCCCCAGCCACAGCCCTGTCCCCAGCCCCAGCCCCAGCCCAGCCCGAGCCCCAGCCCCAGCCTGGCCCCAGCCCTGCCCCAGCCCAGCCCCAGCCCTAGCCCAGCCCCAGCCCTGGACCCAGCCTCAGCCCCAGCCCTGCCCTAACCCCGGCCCCATCCCCGGTCCCAGCCCAGCCCTAGCCCAGCCCTGATCCAGCCCCAGCGCTATCCCAGCCCTGCCCTCAGCCCAGTCCCAGGCCTGGACCCAGTCTCACCCCTGCCCCGAGCCCTGTCCCAGCCCTGCCCTCAGCCCAGACCCAGACCCAGCCCGGCCCCAGCCCTGTCCCCAGCCCAGCCCCAGCCCTGCCACAGTCCCAGCCACAGCTCTGACCTCAGCCCCCTGTACAGCCCCAGACCTGCCCCAGCCCCAGCCCAGCCTCCAGCTTCAGCCCAGCCCCCAGCCCAGGTGCAGACCTTCCACAGCCCAGCCCCAATCCAGCCCCAGCCCAGCTCCAGCCCAGCCCTGCCCCAGCCCTGCCCCAGCCCCGGCCCTACCCTGCCCCAGCCTTGCCCCAGCGCCAGCCCAGCCCCCAGCCCCGGTCCCAGCACTGCCCCAGCCCTGCCCCAGAGCCAGCCCAGCCCCCAGCCCCAGCCCCAGCCCCAGCCCCGGCCCCAGTCTGTCCCCAGGTCCCAGCACAGCCGTAGCCCTGCCCCCAGCCCCGGCTCCAGCCCCAGACCCAGTTCCTTCCCCAGACCCCAGCCCAGCCCCAGCTCTGCCCCAGCCCCCACACCAACCCTACACCAGCCCTTCCTCTAGCCCCAGCCCCAGCCCTGGCCCCAGCTCCAGCCCCAATCCAGCCCCAGCCCTGTCCCAGCCCCGGCCCCAGCCCTATCCCAGCCCCAATTCCAACCCTGACCGAAGCCCAGCCCCAGCTCAACCCCAGCCTAGCCCCAGCCCCAACCTCAGTCCCAGCCCTGCTCCCAGCCCCAACGCCAGCCTCAGCCCCAGCCCTGCCCCAGCAACCGGGCCCAGACCCCAGCCCAGCCCCACCCTCAGCCCCAGCCCAGCCCCGGCCCCAGCCCTGCCCCAGCCCCAGCCCTAGCCCAGCCCTGCCCTCAGCCCAGTCCCAGCCTGGCCCCAGCACTGTCCGCAGCCCCAGCCCCAGCCCCAACCCTGCCCAAGATTTGGTTCCAGGCCCGGCCCCAGCCCTGCCCCCAGCCCAGCCCCAGATCAGCCCCAGGCGAGCCCCAGGCCTGCCCCAGCGCCGGTCCTAGCCCTGCCCGAGCCCCAGCCCCAGCCCCGGCCGCAGCCCTGGCCCAGCCCCACTCCTGCCCTAGCCCCAGCCCCAGCCCCAGCCCCAGCCCCGGCTCCAGCCCTGCCCTAGCCCCAGTCCTGCCCCAGCCCAAGCCCGGGCTCCAGCCCTAGCCCAGCCCAGACCCAGCCCTGGACCCAGCCCAACCCTCGGCCCCGGCCCCAGCCCCAGCCCCAGCCCAGCCCCGGCCCCAGCCCCAGCCCCAGCCCGGGCCCCATCCCTGGCCCAGCCCCCAACCCAGCCTCAGCCCCATCCCTGCCCTAGCCCCAGCCCCAACCTTGGCCCCAGCCCAGCCTCAGCCACAGCCCTACCCCAGCCCCGGCCGCAGCCCTGTCCACAGCCCAGCCCCAGCCCTGCCCCAGTCCCAGCCCCAGCCCCGGCCCCAGCGCAGCCCTAACCTAGCCCTGCCCCAGCCCCAGGCCTAGCCCAGCCCTACCCCCAGCCCCGGCCCCAGCCCTATCCCAGCCCTGCCCCAGAGCCAGCCCAGCCCCCAGCCCCAGCCCCAGCCCCGGCCCCAGTCTGTCCCCAGGTCCCAGCACAGCTGTAGCCCTGCCCCCAGCCCCGGCTCCAGCCCCAGACCCAGTTCCTTCCCCAGACCCCAGCCCAGCCCCAGCTCTGCCCCAGCCCCCACACCAACCCTACACCAGCCCTTCCTCTAGCCCCAGCCCCAGCCCTGGCCCCAGCTCCAGCCCCAATCCAGCCCCAGCCCTGTCCCAGCCCCAGCCCCAGCCCTATCCCAGCCCCAATTCCAACCCCGGCCGAAGCCCAGCCCCAGCTCAACCCCAGCCTAGCCCCAGCCCCAACCTCAGTCCCAGCCCTGCTCCCAGCCCCAACGCCAGCCTCAGCCCCAGCCCTAACCCAGCCCTGCCCCAGCAACCGGGCCCAGACCCCAGCCCAGCCCCACCCTCAGCCCCAGCCCAGCCCCGGCCCCAGCCCTGCCCCAGCCCCAGCCTTAGCCCAGCCCTGCCCTCAGCCCAGTCCCAGCCTGGCCCCAGCCCTGCCCTAGCCCAGCCCCAGCCACAGCCCTGTCCCCAGCCCCAGCCCCAGCCCAGCCCGAGCCCCAGCCCCAGCCTGGCCCCAGCCCTGCCCCAGCCCAGCCCCAGCCCTAGCCCAGCCCCAGCCCTGGACCCAGCCTCAGCCCCAGCCCTGCCCTAACCCCGGCCCCATCCCCGGTCCCAGCCCAGCCCTAGCCCAGCCCTGATCCAGCCCCAGCGCTATCCCAGCCCTGCCCTCAGCCCAGTCCCAGGCCTGGACCCAGTCTCACCCCTGCCCCGAGCCCTGTCCCAGCCCTGCCCTCAGCCCAGACCCAGACCCAGCCCGGCCCCAGCCCTGTCCCCAGCCCAGCCCCAGCCCTGCCACAGTCCCAGCCACAGCTCTGACCTCAGCCCCCTGTACAGCCCCAGACCTGCCCCAGCCCCAGCCCAGCCTCCAGCTTCAGCCCAGCCCCCAGCCCAGGTGCAGACCTTCCACAGCCCAGCCCCAATCCAGCCCCAGCCCAGCTCCAGCCCAGCCCTGCCCCAGCCCTGCCCCAGCCCCGGCCCTACCCTGCCCCAGCCTTGCCCCAGCGCCAGCCCAGCCCCCAGCCCCGGTCCCAGCACTGCCCCAGCCCTGCCCCAGAGCCAGCCCAGCCCCCAGCCCCAGCCCCAGCCCCAGCCCCGGCCCCAGTCTGTCCCCAGGTCCCAGCACAGCCGTAGCCCTGCCCCCAGCCCCGGCTCCAGCCCCAGACCCAGTTCCTTCCCCAGACCCCAGCCCAGCCCCAGCTCTGCCCCAGCCCCCACACCAACCCTACACCAGCCCTTCCTCTAGCCCCAGCCCCAGCCCTGGCCCCAGCTCCAGCCCCAATCCAGCCCCAGCCCTGTCCCAGCCCCGGCCCCAGCCCTATCCCAGCCCCAATTCCAACCCTGACCGAAGCCCAGCCCCAGCTCAACCCCAGCCTAGCCCCAGCCCCAACCTCAGTCCCAGCCCTGCTCCCAGCCCCAACGCCAGCCTCAGCCCCAGCCCTGCCCCAGCAACCGGGCCCAGACCCCAGCCCAGCCCCACCCTCAGCCCCAGCCCAGCCCCGGCCCCAGCCCTGCCCCAGCCCCAGCCCTAGCCCAGCCCTGCCCTCAGCCCAGTCCCAGCCTGGCCCCAGCACTGTCCGCAGCCCCAGCCCCAGCCCCAACCCTGCCCAAGATTTGGTTCCAGGCCCGGCCCCAGCCCTGCCCCCAGCCCAGCCCCAGATCAGCCCCAGGCGAGCCCCAGGCCTGCCCCAGCGCCGGTCCTAGCCCTGCCCGAGCCCCAGCCCCAGCCCCGGCCGCAGCCCTGGCCCAGCCCCACTCCTGCCCTAGCCCCAGCCCCAGCCCCAGCCCCAGCCCCGGCTCCAGCCCTGCCCTAGCCCCAGTCCTGCCCCAGCCCAAGCCCGGGCTCCAGCCCTAGCCCAGCCCAGACCCAGCCCTGGACCCAGCCCAACCCTCGGCCCCGGCCCCAGCCCCAGCCCCAGCCCAGCCCCGGCCCCAGCCCCAGCCCCAGCCCGGGCCCCATCCCTGGCCCAGCCCCCAACCCAGCCTCAGCCCCATCCCTGCCCTAGCCCCAGCCCCAACCTTGGCCCCAGCCCAGCCTCAGCCACAGCCCTACCCCAGCCCCGGCCGCAGCCCTGTCCACAGCCCAGCCCCAGCCCTGCCCCAGTCCCAGCCCCAGCCCCGGCCCCAGCGCAGCCCTAACCTAGCCCTGCCCCAGCCCCAGGCCTAGCCCAGCCCTACCCCCAGCCCCGGCCCCAGCCCTATCCCAGCCCTGCCCCAGAGCCAGCCCAGCCCCCAGCCCCAGCCCCAGCCCCGGCCCCAGTCTGTCCCCAGGTCCCAGCACAGCTGTAGCCCTGCCCCCAGCCCCGGCTCCAGCCCCAGACCCAGTTCCTTCCCCAGACCCCAGCCCAGCCCCAGCTCTGCCCCAGCCCCCACACCAACCCTACACCAGCCCTTCCTCTAGCCCCAGCCCCAGCCCTGGCCCCAGCTCCAGCCCCAATCCAGCCCCAGCCCTGTCCCAGCCCCAGCCCCAGCCCTATCCCAGCCCCAATTCCAACCCCGGCCGAAGCCCAGCCCCAGCTCAACCCCAGCCTAGCCCCAGCCCCAACCTCAGTCCCAGCCCTGCTCCCAGCCCCAACGCCAGCCTCAGCCCCAGCCCTAACCCAGCCCTGCCCCAGCAACCGGGCCCAGACCCCAGCCCAGCCCCACCCTCAGCCCCAGCCCAGCCCCGGCCCCAGCCCTGCCCCAGCCCCAGCCTTAGCCCAGCCCTGCCCTCAGCCCAGTCCCAGCCTGGCCCCAGCCCTGCCCTAGCCCAGCCCCAGCCACAGCCCTGTCCCCAGCCCCAGCCCCAGCCCAGCCCGAGCCCCAGCCCCAGCCTGGCCCCAGCCCTGCCCCAGCCCAGCCCCAGCCCTAGCCCAGCCCCAGCCCTGGACCCAGCCTCAGCCCCAGCCCCACCTCCGGCCCAAGCCCCGGCCCCAGCCCAGCTCCAGTCCCAGCCTAGCCCCAGCCCTGCCCTAACCCCGGCCCCATCCCCGGTCCCAGCCCAGCCCTAGCCCAGCCCTGATCCAGCCCCAGCGCTATCCCAGCCCTGCCCTCAGCCCAGTCCCAGGCCTGGACCCAGTCTCACCCCTGCCCCGAGCCCTGTCCCAGCCCTGCCCTCAGCCCAGACCCAGACCCAGCCCGGCCCCAGCCCTGTCCCCAGCCCAGCCCCAGCCCTGCCACAGTCCCAGCCACAGCTCTGACCTCAGCCCCCTGTACAGCCCCAGACCTGCCCCAGCCCCAGCCCAGCCTCCAGCTTCAGCCCAGCCCCCAGCCCAGGTGCAGACCTTCCACAGCCCAGCCCCAATCCAGCCCCAGCCCAGCTCCAGCCCAGCCCTGCCCCAGCCCTGCCCCAGCCCCGGCCCTACCCTGCCCCAGCCTTGCCCCAGCGCCAGCCCAGCCCCCAGCCCCGGTCCCAGCACTGCCCCAGCCCTGCCCCAGAGCCAGCCCAGCCCCCAGCCCCAGCCCCAGCCCCAGCCCCGGCCCCAGTCTGTCCCCAGGTCCCAGCACAGCCGTAGCCCTGCCCCCAGCCCCGGCTCCAGCCCCAGACCCAGTTCCTTCCCCAGACCCCAGCCCAGCCCCAGCTCTGCCCCAGCCCCCACACCAACCCTACACCAGCCCTTCCTCTAGCCCCAGCCCCAGCCCTGGCCCCAGCTCCAGCCCCAATCCAGCCCCAGCCCTGTCCCAGCCCCGGCCCCAGCCCTATCCCAGCCCCAATTCCAACCCTGACCGAAGCCCAGCCCCAGCTCAACCCCAGCCTAGCCCCAGCCCCAACCTCAGTCCCAGCCCTGCTCCCAGCCCCAACGCCAGCCTCAGCCCCAGCCCTGCCCCAGCAACCGGGCCCAGACCCCAGCCCAGCCCCACCCTCAGCCCCAGCCCAGCCCCGGCCCCAGCCCTGCCCCAGCCCCAGCCCTAGCCCAGCCCTGCCCTCAGCCCAGTCCCAGCCTGGCCCCAGCACTGTCCGCAGCCCCAGCCCCAGCCCCAACCCTGCCCAAGATTTGGTTCCAGGCCCGGCCCCAGCCCTACCCCCAGCCCAGCCCCAGATCAGCCCCAGGCGAGCCCCAGGCCTGCCCCAGCGCCGGTCCTAGCCCTGCCCGAGCCCCAGCCCCAGCCCCGGCCGCAGCCCTGGCCCAGCCCCACTCCTGCCCTAGCCCCAGCCCCAGCCCCAGCCCCAGCCCCGGCTCCAGCCCTGCCCTAGCCCCAGTCCTGCCCCAGCCCAAGCCCGGGCTCCAGCCCTAGCCCAGCCCAGACCCAGCCCTGGACCCAGCCCAACCCTCGGCCCCGGCCCCAGCCCCAGCCCCAGCCCAGCCCCGGCCCCAGCCCCAGCCCCAGCCCGGGCCCCATCCCTGGCCCAGCCCCCAACCCAGCCTCAGCCCCATCCCTGCCCTAGCCCCAGCCCCAACCTTGGCCCCAGCCCAGCCTCAGCCACAGCCCTACCCCAGCCCCGGCCGCAGCCCTGTCCACAGCCCAGCCCCAGCCCTGCCCCAGTCCCAGCCCCAGCCCCGGCCCCAGCGCAGCCCTAACCTAGCCCTGCCCCAGCCCCAGGCCTAGCCCAGCCCTACCCCCAGCCCCGGCCCCAGCCCTATCCCAGCCCTGCCCCAGAGCCAGCCCAGCCCCCAGCCCCAGCCCCAGCCCCGGCCCCAGTCTGTCCCCAGGTCCCAGCACAGCTGTAGCCCTGCCCCCAGCCCCGGCTCCAGCCCCAGACCCAGTTCCTTCCCCAGACCCCAGCCCAGCCCCAGCTCTGCCCCAGCCCCCACACCAACCCTACACCAGCCCTTCCTCTAGCCCCAGCCCCAGCCCTGGCCCCAGCTCCAGCCCCAATCCAGCCCCAGCCCTGTCCCAGCCCCAGCCCCAGCCCTATCCCAGCCCCAATTCCAACCCCGGCCGAAGCCCAGCCCCAGCTCAACCCCAGCCTAGCCCCAGCCCCAACCTCAGTCCCAGCCCTGCTCCCAGCCCCAACGCCAGCCTCAGCCCCAGCCCTAACCCAGCCCTGCCCCAGCAACCGGGCCCAGACCCCAGCCCAGCCCCACCCTCAGCCCCAGCCCAGCCCTGGCCCCAGCCCTGCCCCAGCCCCAGCCTTAGCCCAGCCCTGCCCTCAGCCCAGTCCCAGCCTGGCCCCAGCCCTGCCCTAGCCCAGCCCCAGCCACAGCCCTGTCCCCAGCCCCAGCCCCAGCCCAGCCCGAGCCCCAGCCCCAGCCTGGCCCCAGCCCTGCCCCAGCCCAGCCCCAGCCCTAGCCCAGCCCCAGCCCTGGACCCAGCCTCAGCCCCAGCCCCACCTCCGGCCCAAGCCCCGGCCCCAGCCCAGCTCCAGTCCCAGCCTAGCCCCAGCCCTGCCCTAACCCCGGCCCCATCCCCGGTCCCAGCCCAGCCCTAGCCCAGCCCTGATCCAGCCCCAGCGCTATCCCAGCCCTGCCCTCAGCCCAGTCCCAGGCCTGGACCCAGTCTCACCCCTGCCCCGAGCCCTGTCCCAGCCCTGCCCTCAGCCCAGACCCAGACCCAGCCCGGCCCCAGCCCTGTCCCCAGCCCAGCCCCAGCCCTGCCACAGTCCCAGCCACAGCTCTGACCTCAGCCCCCTGTACAGCCCCAGACCTGCCCCAGCCCCAGCCCAGCCTCCAGCTTCAGCCCAGCCCCCAGCCCAGGTGCAGACCTTCCACAGCCCAGCCCCAATCCAGCCCCAGCCCAGCTCCAGCCCAGCCCTGCCCCAGCCCTGCCCCAGCCCCGGCCCTACCCTGCCCCAGCCTTGCCCCAGCGCCAGCCCAGCCCCCAGCCCCGGTCCCAGCACTGCCCCAGCCCTGCCCCAGAGCCAGCCCAGCCCCCAGCCCCAGCCCCAGCCCCAGCCCCGGCCCCAGTCTGTCCCCAGGTCCCAGCACAGCCGTAGCCCTGCCCCCAGCCCCGGCTCCAGCCCCAGACCCAGTTCCTTCCCCAGACCCCAGCCCAGCCCCAGCTCTGCCCCAGCCCCCACACCAACCCTACACCAGCCCTTCCTCTAGCCCCAGCCCCAGCCCTGGCCCCAGCTCCAGCCCCAATCCAGCCCCAGCCCTGTCCCAGCCCCGGCCCCAGCCCTATCCCAGCCCCAATTCCAACCCTGACCGAAGCCCAGCCCCAGCTCAACCCCAGCCTAGCCCCAGCCCCAACCTCAGTCCCAGCCCTGCTCCCAGCCCCAACGCCAGCCTCAGCCCCAGCCCTGCCCCAGCAACCGGGCCCAGACCCCAGCCCAGCCCCACCCTCAGCCCCAGCCCAGCCCCGGCCCCAGCCCTGCCCCAGCCCCAGCCCTAGCCCAGCCCTGCCCTCAGCCCAGTCCCAGCCTGGCCCCAGCACTGTCCGCAGCCCCAGCCCCAGCCCCAACCCTGCCCAAGATTTGGTTCCAGGCCCGGCCCCAGCCCTGCCCCCAGCCCAGCCCCAGATCAGCCCCAGGCGAGCCCCAGGCCTGCCCCAGCGCCGGTCCTAGCCCTGCCCGAGCCCCAGCCCCAGCCCCGGCCGCAGCCCTGGCCCAGCCCCACTCCTGCCCTAGCCCCAGCCCCAGCCCCAGCCCCAGCCCCGGCTCCAGCCCTGCCCTAGCCCCAGTCCTGCCCCAGCCCAAGCCCGGGCTCCAGCCCTAGCCCAGCCCAGACCCAGCCCTGGACCCAGCCCAACCCTCGGCCCCGGCCCCAGCCCCAGCCCCAGCCCAGCCCCGGCCCCAGCCCCAGCCCCAGCCCGGGCCCCATCCCTGGCCCAGCCCCCAACCCAGCCTCAGCCCCATCCCTGCCCTAGCCCCAGCCCCAACCTTGGCCCCAGCCCAGCCTCAGCCACAGCCCTACCCCAGCCCCGGCCGCAGCCCTGTCCACAGCCCAGCCCCAGCCCTGCCCCAGTCCCAGCCCCAGCCCCGGCCCCAGCGCAGCCCTAACCTAGCCCTGCCCCAGCCCCAGGCCTAGCCCAGCCCTACCCCCAGCCCCGGCCCCAGCCCTATCCCAGCCCTGCCCCAGAGCCAGCCCAGCCCCCAGCCCCAGCCCCAGCCCCGGCCCCAGTCTGTCCCCAGGTCCCAGCACAGCTGTAGCCCTGCCCCCAGCCCCGGCTCCAGCCCCAGACCCAGTTCCTTCCCCAGACCCCAGCCCAGCCCCAGCTCTGCCCCAGCCCCCACACCAACCCTACACCAGCCCTTCCTCTAGCCCCAGCCCCAGCCCTGGCCCCAGCTCCAGCCCCAATCCAGCCCCAGCCCTGTCCCAGCCCCAGCCCCAGCCCTATCCCAGCCCCAATTCCAACCCCGGCCGAAGCCCAGCCCCAGCTCAACCCCAGCCTAGCCCCAGCCCCAACCTCAGTCCCAGCCCTGCTCCCAGCCCCAACGCCAGCCTCAGCCCCAGCCCTAACCCAGCCCTGCCCCAGCAACCGGGCCCAGACCCCAGCCCAGCCCCACCCTCAGCCCCAGCCCAGCCCCGGCCCCAGCCCTGCCCCAGCCCCAGCCTTAGCCCAGCCCTGCCCTCAGCCCAGTCCCAGCCTGGCCCCAGCCCTGCCCTAGCCCAGCCCCAGCCACAGCCCAGCCCCAGACCCAGCCCTGCACCCAGCCCCAGACCCTTCTCTAGTAGACTCTTCTCTACTTCCTTGGTTAGTTTGTTTACCATTTCCCATTGTGCTTTTGTTATTTCAATTCCTCTTCCTTCAAAATCTTATGTCTCTTACTTTTCCTTTTACTAATCCTTTTAATTATTCCTGATATTTCCCAACTAAAATTTCTCTAGTCTTTATTTCCCACTTATGCCAATCCCTTTCAATAATTTTCCATGGGGATTTAAATCCTTTTTCTCACCACAGAATAGGTTTTCTGTATTTACCAGCCCAAACTGCCTATTTTCAAATTCAGCATTCAGGACAAAATATTTTTTTGATTGATGCTTTTGACCCCAGATTATCATAACAGTTATTGTGATCGATGTTCGACTTCATGGGAAATGCTGTTTCCTCTTAGTCTTGATTCTTCTGCACATTAGTGAAGGAATAGTTGTTAAAATTAATACCTATTTACTACAAACCTTAACTTATGCTAATACCAAAAAATCCTTAAAACCTTAAAAAACTATGTTGAAATTAATCCATCAAATCAGTGTCTATAGGGTTGGCCTTGCCCTTTCGAGTTTGTGCGCAAAGGTACTAAGGCTGCCATAACCTGTTGACTATGCTCAAGCTGTTTTGTCATTGTCATTGACAACACCTCAGCCTGTTTTTGTAATCCCTTATCAATCACCTCCGTCAACATGGCCATCGGATTGCTTGGCAAGTCCTGAGCCCTCTGCAACAATTCGGCTACCGTCCATCTAGGATCTGCTGATGTAATAAGCTGCTGCGTCTGCTGGTTCCCATTCTGCATTAAACACTGCCTTAAAATTGCCTCTCGGATACCTTCTCCTACGCTTGCTGCTCTAAGTGCGGCAAGCAACTTATCTACAAATTCACCAAGAGGTTCCTGTCTACCTTGCTTAGTTCCCATATAGTGAGGATTTGCATTTCCATCCTTCTGCTTTTCAAAAGCTCTCCTTACTATCTGGGCTGATGCTTGCAAAACAGGCGGCTGTAAAAGTGCCTGTAACTCTGGTCTCTCATACTGTCCCGTTCCACACAACTGATCTACTGTTACACCAAATAATGGATCGTTTTGCTGTCTTTGTACTCCAGCTGCTTGTCTAGCTAGGTGTTCCCACTCATTCAAAAATGTCATAAATTGAGATGCTGTTAGGATCAGCTTCATAACATCATAAGAATCTCTAGGTAACATATTATAGTTCATATAAATAAAATCAATCATCTGTCTAGCTGGTTCAGATTGAATCCCAAACTGACTCTCAGTCTGTCTTAATTGAGATAACAATTTCCATGGCAATTGGGTTACATCAGCCTGAAAAACATTTTGCTCCCCAGGGACCTGTGTATACATTACTGGAAAAGCTTGATGTGAAGCAGCCAGCCGGCTAAACCCTTCCTGACTTCCTTCGGCATTTAAGTGTTCTGCAACCTTTTGCCAATACTCTGCGTGCTTTCTTGCATGATCTTTAACACCACCTCCAGGACCTACCGCCCTGTTTGTCTCCTCTCCCTCACCTACTTTCTTCTCCTCTACAATTTGCTCAGCTGAAAGAGACGGGGAAGGCTCCTCACCAGAGTCCTGTGTTACAGATTGTAATTCGACTCTGCCACCTAGCCCTTTTACACACGCAGCCTTCTCCTTTCTTAAATAATCCTGAACCTCTTCTGACAAAGGCAACCCAGAATGTGTAACACTTGCTCCATTTGGGTCCATATGATCTAATCGTACCCTGGCTTGATAAGCTGCCACTTGCTCCGCACGATGCTGATCCAATGCTGTCATAACCATCTTCCACCATTTTCCACACTCCTTTGCTCGTTTTTCATCATCTAAGCCATGCAGCCACAAGTCTTGTCCAAACTTTTTCCACTGCAATCTTTCAAATACCTCATTTGGATCCTTAAAATATCCTAACTCTCCTGCATAGCTTAACAGCGGCACCAACTCCTTTTCAAAATTTAACTTACACTGTCGCTTTTCTAAAAAGCATTTAAATAAATCATACGCTGCCTGCCTATCCATGTCCGTATTTAAACGTTAATACCTGTGCGCACAGTCCTTGTTTAAGCAGTTCCCAGCTCTACAGCGTCTTCGGCTTCAAGGCTGTCTTCCCTTTTCTTGCAGCCTCCTGTACTGCTATCCCGGGCCGGCCTTCTTCTTGCCTCCGGCTTACTGTGAATCTCCCAAGTCCCGAAGAACTTCTTAGACCCTAACCTTTGTCTTCATTAGGGTCCCGTGTTCAAGCGCCACTTACTGCAAGAAGGGGCCACTTTAACAACCAATGTGATCAGCGGAATCCAACTTTATTGAGTATCAGACACATCTTATATACAGTTTGCTATAATTATGCCCACTTGACAACATACTATTGGTTGCTCTCTAAAAGGTTACATCATTGTTTTCACAACTCCGTAGAATTCTTCTATCCGGCCTAATTGCTCTCTTCCCCAGATCTCGCCTCCTCCTTATCTTGCTTGCCTCCCTTCTCAGGGGCAGCAGGACTTAGCATACCAAGCAATCAGCACTTTCTCACATCTCTTACAGCGCCACTATATTATCAACAGAGAATTCTTCAAGGCCTGAATTGCACAGGCGTTCCTGGGACCCAAGGACCCTCTTGTTCAAAACAATCCTCAACACCAACCCTGCCCCAGCCCAAGCCCCAGCCCCAGCCACAGCCCCATCCCGGCCCCCAGCCCAGCCCAGCCCAGCACCATCCCCATCCCTGACCCCAACCACAGCCCCAGCCCTTCCCCAGCCCCAGCCCCAGCCTCAGCCCCAGCCCAGCCCTAGCCCAGCCCTGCCCTCAGCCCAGCCCCAGCCCAGCCCAGCCCCAGCCCCAGTCCTGCCCCAGCCCAGCCCCCAGCCCCAGCCCTGCCCCAGCCCTGTCCTCAGCCCAGCCCCAGCCCCAGCCCGACCCCAGCCCTGCCCCAGCCCCGGCCCCAGCCCCAGCCCAGCCCCAGCCCTGCCCCAGCTCCGGCCCTAGCCCTGTCCCCAGCCCCGTCCCCAGCCCCGTCCCCTACCCCAGCCCTGGCTTCTACCCAGCCCCGGCCCCAGCCCTTCCCCAGCCCTGCCCCAGTCCCAGCCTCAGCCCCGGCCCCAGCCCCGGCCCCTGCCCAGCCCTAACCTAGCCCTGCCCCAGCCCCAGCCCTAGCCCAGCCCTGCCCTCAGCCCAGCCCCAGCCCCAGCCCAGCCACAGGCCCAGCCCTGCCCCAGCCCAGCCCCAGCCACAGCCCAGCCACAGCCCTGGACCCAGCCCCAGTCCTGTCCCAGCCCCGGCCCCAGCCCAGCCCTAGCCCAGCCCTGCCCCAGCCCCAGCCCTCGCCCAGCCCTGCCATCAGCCCTGCCCCAGCCCAGTCCCCAGCCCCAGCCCTGCCCCAGCCCTGCCCTCAACCCAGCGCCAGCCCCAGCCCGACCCCAGCCCGACCCCAGCCCCGCCCCAGCCCCGGCCCCAGCCCTGCCCCAGCTTCAGTCCCAGACCCAGCCCCGGCCCCAGCCCTGCTCCAGCCAGCCCCAGCCCAAGGCCCAGCCTCAAGCCTAGTCCTGCCCCAGCCCTGGCCCCAATCCAGCCCCAGCCCAGCCCCAGCCCTTCCCCAGCCCCAGCCCCAGCCTCGGCCCTAGCCCAGCCCTAGCCCAGCCCTAGCCCAGCCCTGTCCACAGCCCAGACCCAGCCCCAGCCCCAGCCCTGCCCTCACCCCAGCCCCAGCCCCAGCCCGACCCCAGCCCTGCCCCAGCCCCGGCCCCAGCCCCAGCCCAGCCCCAGCCCTGGCCCTAGCCCTGTCCCCAGCTCCATCCCCTACCCCAGCCCTGGCTTCTACCCAGCCCCGGCCCCAGCCCAGCCCCAGCCCCAGCCCTAGCCCTGTCCCCAGCCCCGGCCTGTGCCCCTGCCCCCAGCCCAGCCACAGCCCTGTCCGCAGCCCCAGCCCCAATCCCAACCCAAGCCCCGGCCCCAGCCCAGCCCCAGCCCTGGCCCTAGCCCTGTCCCCAGCCCCGTCCCCTACCCCATTCCTGGCTTCTACCCAGCCCCGGCCCCAGCCCCAGCCCCAGCCCTGCCCCAGTCCCAGCCTCAGCCCCGGCCCCAGCCCCGGCCCCTGCCCAGCCCTAACCTAGCCCTGCCCCAGCCCCAGCCCTAGCCCTGCCCCAGCCCCAGCCCTAGCCCAGCCCTGCCCTCAGCCCAGCCCCAGCCACAGCCCAGCCCCAGCCCTGGACCCAGCCCTGCCCCAGCCCAGCCCCACCCCCAGCCCTAGCCCTGTCCCCAGCCCCAGCCTGTGCCCCTGCCCCCAGCCCAGCCACAGCCCTGTCCGCAGCCCCAGCCCCAATCCCACCTAAAGCCCCGGCCCCAGCCCAGCCCTAGCCCAGCCCTGCCCCAGCCCGGCCTCAGCCCTGCCCCAGCTCCGGCCATAGCCCTGTCCCCAGCCCAGGCCCCTGCCCCAGCCCAAGCCCCAGACACAGCCACAGCCCCATCCCGGCCCCCAGCCCAGCCCAGCCCAGCCCCATCCCCATCCCTGACCCCAACTCCATCCCCAGCCCAGCCCTAGCCCTTCCCCAGCCCCAGCCCCCAGCCTCGGCCCTAGCCCAGCCCTAGCCCAGGCCTGCCCGCAGCCCAGCCCCAGCCCAGCCCCAGCCCCAGTCCTGCCCCAGCCCAGCCCCCAGCCCCAGCCCTAGCCCCACCCTCGGCCCCAGCCCGGCTCCAGCCCAAGCCCCGGCCCCTGCCCAGCCCCCACCCCAGCCCTGGACCCTGTCCCCAGCCCCAGCCCTGCCCCAGCCCTGCCCCAGCCCTGGCTCCTGCCCCATCCTTGGCCCCAGCCCTGCCCCAGCCCCAGCCCTAGCCCCACTTTCAGCCCCCAGCCCAGCTCCAGCCCCAGCCTTGCCCCAGCCCAGCCCCAGCCCCAGCCCTGGACCCAGTCCCATCCCCAGCCCCAGCCCAGCCCCAGCCCAGCCCCAGCCCTGGACCCAGCCCCAGCCCCAGCCCCACCCTCGGCCCAAGCCCAGCCCCAGCCACAGCCCAGCCCCAGCCCTGGACCCAGCCCTGCCCCAGCCCAGCCCCAGCCACAGCCCAGCCCCCTGCCCTGGACCCAGCTCCAGCCCCAGCCCAGCCCTAGTCCAGCCTGACCCAGCCTCCGGCCTGCTCCAGCTCCAGACCTAGCCCAGCCCTGCCCTCAGCCCAGCCCCAGGCCTGGATCCAGCCCCAGCCCTGCCCCAGCCCTGCCCCAGCCCCGGCCCCAGCCCCAGCCCAGCCCCAGCCCTGGCCCTAGCCCTGTCCCCAGCCCCGTCCCCTACCCCAGCACTGGCTTCTACCCAGCCCCGGCCCCAGCCCCCACCCCCAGCCCCAGCCCTGCCCCAGTCCCAGCCTCAGCCCCGGCCCCAGCCCCGGCCCCTGCCCAGCCCTAACCTAGCCCTGTCCCAGCCCCAGCCCTAGCCCAGCCCTGCCCTCAGCCCAGCCCCAGCCACAGCCCAGCCCCAGCCCTGGACCCAGCCCTGCCCCAGCCCAGCCCCACCCCCCAGCCCTAGCCCTGTCCCCAGCCCCGGCCTGTGCCCCTGCCGCCCAGCCACAGCCCTGTCCGCAGCCCCAGCCCCAATCCCACCCCAAGCCCCGGCCCCAGCCCAGCCCTAGCCCAGCCCTGCCCCAGCCCGGCCCCAGCCCTGCCCCAGCTCCGGCCCTAGCCCCACCCCGGCCCAAGCCCCAGACACAGCCACAGCCCCATCCCGGCCCCCAGCCCAGCCCCAGCCCTTCCCCAGCCCCAGCCCCAGCCTCGGCCCTAGCCCAGCCCTAGCCCAGTCCTGCTCCAGCCCAGCCCCCAGCCCCAGCCCTAGCCCCACCCTCGGCCCCAGCCCAGCTCCAGCCCCAGGCCCGGCCCCTGCCCAGCCCTAACCTAGCCCTGCCCCAGCCCAGTCCCCAGCCCCAGCCCTGCCCCAGCCCTGCCCTCAACCCAGCGCCAGCCCCAGCCCGACCCCAGCCCTGCCCCAGCCCCGGCCCCAGCCCTGCCCCAGCTTCAGTCCCCAGACCCAGCCCCGGCCCCAGCCCTGCTCCAGCCAGCCCCAGCCCAAGGCCCAGCCTCAAGCCTAGTCCTGCCCCAGCCCTGGCCCCAATCCAGCCCCAGCCCAGCCCCAGCCCTTCCCAGCTCCAGCCCCAGCCTCGGCCCTAGCCCAGCCCTAGCCCAGCCCTGTCCGCAGCCCAGCCCCAGCCCAGCCCCAGCCCTGCCCTCACCCCAGCCCCAGCCCCAGCCCGACCCCAGCCCTTCCCCAGCCCCAGCCCCAGCCTCGGCCCTAGCCCAGCCCTAGCCCAGCCCTGTCCGCAGCCCAGCCCCAGCCCAGCCCCAGCCCTGCCCTCACCCCAGCCCCAGCCCCAGCCCGACCCCAGCCCTTCCCCAGCCCCGGCCCCAGCCCCAGCCCAGCCCCAGCCCTGGCACTAGCCCTGTCCCCAGCCCCATCCCCTACCCCAGCCCTGGCTTCTACCCAGCCCCAGCCCCAGCCCAGCCCCAGCCCCAGCCCTACCCCTGTCCCCAGCCCCGGCCTGTGCCCCTGCCCCCAGCCCAGCCACAGCCCTGTCCGCAGCCCCAGCCCCAATCCCACCCCAAGCCCCGGCCCCAGCCCAGCCCCAGCCCTGGCACTAGCCCTGTCCCCAGCCCCATCCCCTACCCCATTCCTGGCTTCTACCCAGCCCCGGCCCCAGCCCCAGCCTCAGCCCTGCCCCAGTCCCAGCCTCAGCCCTGGCCCCAGCCCCGGCCCCTGCCCAGCCCCAGCCCTAGCCCTGCCCCAGCCCCAGCCCTAGCCCAGCCCTGCCCTCAGCCCAGCCCCAGCCACAGCCCAGCCCCAGCCCTGGACCCAGCCCTGCCCCAGCCCAGCCCCACCCCCAGCCCTAGCCCTGTCCCCAGCCCCGGCCTGTGCCCCTGCCCCCAGCCCAGCCCACAGCCCTGTCCGCAGCCCCAGCCCCAATCCCACCCCAAGCCCCGACCCCAGCCCAGCCCTAGCCCAGCCCTGCCCCAGCCCAGCCTCAGCCCTGCCCCAGCTCCGGCCCTAGCCCTGTCCCCAGCCCAGGCCCCTTCCCCAGCCCAAGCCCCAGACACAGCCACAGCCCCATCCCGGCCCCCAGCCCAGCCCAGCCCAGCCCCATCCCCATCCCTGATCCCAACTCCATCCCCAGCCCAGCCCCAGCCCTTCCCCAGCCCCAGCCCCAGCCTCGGCCCTAGCCCAGCCCTAGCCCAGGCCTGTCCGCAGCCCAGCCCCAGCCCAGCCCTAGCCCCAGTCCTGCCCCAGCCCAGCCCCCAGCCCCAGCCCTAGCCCCACCCTCGGCCCCAGCCCAGCTCCAGCCCCAGCCCCGGCCCCTGCCCAGCCCTAACCTAGCCCTGCCCCAGCCCCAGTCCTGGACCCAGCCCAGCTCCAGTCCAGCCCCAGCCACAGCCCAGCCCCAGCCCTGGACCCAGCCCTGCCCCAGCCCAGCCCCAGCCACAGCCCAGCCCCAGTCCTGGACTCAGCCCTGCTCCAGTCCAGCCCCAGCCACAGCCCAGCCCCAGCCCTGGACCCAGCCCTGCCCCAGCCCAGCCCCAGCCACAGCCCAGCCCCTGCCCTGGGCCCAGATCCAGCCCCAGCCCAGCCCTACCCCAGCCCTGACCCAGCCTCCGCCCTGCTCCAGCTCCAGACCTAGCCCAGCCCTGCCCTCAGCCCAGCCCCAGGCCTGGATCCAGCCCCAGCCCTGACCCAGCTCGGGCCCCAACCCTGTCCATAGCCCCGGCCCCTGCGCCAGCCCCACCCTCGGCCCCAGCCCAGCCCCAGCCGCAGCCCAGCCCCCGCCCAATCCCTGCCCCCAGCCCAGCCCCAGCCCTGGACCCAGCCCCAGCCCTGCCTTGAACCCAGCCCTAGTCCGGCCCCAGCCCCGCCCCAGCTCCGGCCCAAGCCCTGTCCCCAGCCAGGCCCCTGCCCCAGCCCCAGTCCTGCCCCATCCCAGCCCCCATCCCCAGCCCTGCCCCAGCCCTGCCCTCAGCCCTGCCCCTGCCCCAGCCCTGCCCCAGCCCAGCCCCCATCCCCAGCCCTGCCCCAGCCCTGCCCTCACCCCAGCCCCCACCCCAGCCCTGGACCCTGTCCCAGCCCCAGACCTGCCCCAGCCCTGCCCCAGCCCCTGGCTCCTGCCCCAGCCCCGTCTCCAGCCTCAGCCCCAGCCCTGCGCCAACCCAGCCCCAGCCCAAGGCCCAGCCTCAAGCCTAGTCCTGCTCCAGCCCTGGCCCCAATCCAGCCCCAACCCTACCCATACCTCAGCCCTAGCCCCAGCCCTGCCCCAGCCCCATCACTTCCCAGCACCCAGCACCAGCCTCAGCCACGGACCCAGCCCCGGACCCAGCCCAGCCTACAGCCCCAGCCCCAGCCCAGTCCCGGTCCCAGCTCAGCCCCAACCCTGCCCCAGCCCAATCCCCAGCCCCAGCCACAGCCCCATCCCGGACCCCAGCCCCAAACTCGGCCCCCGCCCAGCGCTAGCCCAGCCCTGCCCCCAGCCCTAGCCCAGCCCTGCCCTCAGCCCAGCCCCAGCCCAGCCCCAGCCCCAGACCTGCCCCAGCACTAGCCCCAGCCCTGTCCCTGCCCCAGCCCCAGCCCCACCCCCACCCCCGGCCTCAGCCCCAGCCCCAGCCCTGCCCCCAGCCCAGACCAAGCCACAGCCTGGCCCCAGCCCTGTCCCCAGACCCACCCTCGTCCCCAGCCCAGCCCCTGCCCCAGCCCTACCCCAGCCCTACCCCAGCCCAGTCCCGGTCCCAGCCCAGGCCCAGCCCTGCTCCAGCCCAATCCCCAGCCCAAGCCCCAGCGCCATCCGTTCCCCCAGCCTGGCCCATCCCCATCCCCATCCCTGCCCCCAGCCCGGCCCCAGCCCTGCCCCAGCTCCGGCCCTAGCCCTGTCCCCAGCCCCAGTCCTGCCCCAGCCCCAGCCCTGCCCCAGTCCCAGCCACAGCCCCGGCCCCAGCCACAGCACAGCCCCCGCCCCATCCCTGCCCCCAGCCCAGCCCCAGCCCCAGCCCAGCCCCAGCTCTGCCCCAGTCCCAGCCCCAGCTCTGCCCCAGTCCCAGCCCCAGCCCCCAGCCCCAGCCCTGCACCGAACCCCAGCCCCAGCCCAGACCCCAGCCCTGCCCCAGCCCCAGCCCTGCACCGAACCCAGCCCAGCCCCAGCCCCAGCCCAGCCCCAGCCCCAGGCCTGCACGGAACCCAGCCCCAGCCCAGACCCCAGCCCTGCCCCAGCTCGGGCCCCAGCCCTGTAACCAGCCCCAGTCCTGCTCCAGCCCCGGCCCCAGCCCTAGCCCCAGCCCCAGCCTCAACCTCAGATCCAGCCCTGCTCCCAGCCCCGGCCCCAGCCCCAGCCCCAGCCCTGCCCCAGCCCCAGCCCTAGCCCAGCCCTGCTCTCAGCCCAGCCCCAGGCCTGGACCCAGCCCCAGCCCTCCCCCGAACCCAGCCCCAGCCCGGCCCCAGCCCTATCCCCAGCCCCAGCCCCTGCCCCAGCCCCACCCTCGTCCCCAGCCCAGCCCCTGCCCCAGCCCTACCCTGTTGCTGGGGTTTGTTTTGAGCAAGAGGGGACATGGGTCCCAGGAACACCTGTGCAATTCAGGCCTTGAAGAATTCTCTGTTGATAATATAGTGGCGGAGTAGGAGATGTGAGAAAGTGCTGATTGCTTGGTATGCTGAAGTCCAGCTGCCCCTGAGATGGGAGGCAAGCAAGATAAGGAGGAGGTGAGATCTGGGAAAGAGAGTAATTAGGCCGGATAGAAGAATTCCACAGAGTTGTGAAAACAATGATGTAACCTTTTAGAGAGCAACCAATAGTATGTTGCCAAGTGGGCATAATTATAGCAAACTGTATATAAGATGTGTCTGATGCTCAATAAAGTTGGATTCCGCTGATCACATTGGTCGTTAAAAACGGCCCCTTCTTGCAGTACTGCCCCAACCCAGACCCCATCCCCAGCCCTGCCCCAGCCCTGTCCCTC
This sequence comes from Melanerpes formicivorus, assembly GCF_026170545.1. Lineage (NCBI taxonomy): Eukaryota > Metazoa > Chordata > Aves > Piciformes > Picidae > Melanerpes > Melanerpes formicivorus. Next base: position 206,233 of record NW_027142671.1, on the reverse strand, counting down.
AGCCCAGCCCCAGCCCCAGCCCGGCCCCAGCCCTGACCCAGCACCGGCCCCAGCCCCAGCCCCACCCTCGGCACCAGCCCAGACCCAGCCCCAGCCCCAGTCCTGCCCCATCCCAGCCCCCATCCCCAGCCCTGCCCCAGCCCTGACCCCTGCCCAGCCCAGCCCAGCCCAGCCCCAGCCACAGCCCCATCCCGGACCCCCAGCCCCAAACTCGGCCCCCCGCCCAGCGCTAGCCCAGCCCTGCCCCCAGCCCTAGCCCAGCCCTGCCCTCAGCCCAGCCCCAGCCCAGCCCCAGCCCCAGACCTGCCCCAGCACTAGCCCCAGCCCTGTCCCTGCCCCAGCCCCAGCCCCACCCCCACCCCCGGCCTCAGCCCCAGCCCCAGCCCTGCCCCAGCCCAGACCAAGCCACAGCCTGGCCCCAGCCCTGTCCCCAGACCCACCCTCGTCCCCAGCCCAGCCCCTGCCCCAGCCCTACCCCAGCCCTACCCCAGCCCAGTCCCGGTCCCAGCCCAGGCCCAGCCCTGCTCCAGCCCAATCCCCAGCCCAAGCCCCAGCGCCATCCGTTCCCCCAGCCTGGCCCATCCCCATCCCCATCCCTGCCCCCAGCCCGGCCCCAGCCCTGCCCCAGCTCCGGCCCTAGCCCTGTCCCCAGCCCCAGTCCTGCCCCAGCCCCAGCCCTGCCCCAGTCCCAGCCACAGCCCCGGCCCCAGCCACAGCACAGCCCCCGCCCCATCCCTGCCCCCAGCCCAGCCCCAGCCCCAGCCCAGCCCCAGCTCTGCCCCAGTCCCAGCCCCAGCTCTGCCCCAGTCCCAGCCCCAGCCCCAGCCCCAGCCCTGCACCGAACCCAGCCCCAGCCCAGACCCCAGCCCTGCCCCAGCCCCAGCCCTGCACCGAACCCAGCCCAGCCCCAGCCCCCAGCCCAGCCCCAGCCCCAGGCCTGCACGGAACCCAGCCCCCAGCCCAGACCCCAGCCCTGCCCCAGCTCGGGCCCCAGCCCTGTAACCAGCCCCAGTCCTGCTCCAGCCCCGGCCCCAGCCCTAGCCCCAGCCCCAGCCTCAACCTCAGATCCAGCCCTGCTCCCAGCCCCGGCCCCAGCCCCAGCCCCAGCCCTGCCCCAGCCCCAGCCCTAGCCCAGCCCTGCTCTCAGCCCAGCCCCAGGCCTGGACCCAGCCCCAGCCCTCCCCCGAACCCAGCCCCAGCCCGGCCCCAGCCCTATCCCCAGCCCCAGCCCCTGCCCCAGCCCCACCCTCGTCCCCAGCCCAGCCCCTGCCCCAGCCCTACCCTGTTGCTGGGGTTTGTTTTGAGCAAGAGGGGACATGGGTCCCAGGAACACCTGTGCAATTCAGGCCTTGAAGAATTCTCTGTTGATAATATAGTGGCGGAGTAGGAGATGTGAGAAAGTGCTGATTGCTTGGTATGCTGAAGTCCAGCTGCCCCTGAGATGGGAGGCAAGCAAGATAAGGAGGAGGTGAGATCTGGGAAAGAGAGTAATTAGGCCGGATAGAAGAATTCCACAGAGTTGTGAAAACAATGATGTAACCTTTTAGAGAGCAACCAATAGTATGTTGCCAAGTGGGCATAATTATAGCAAACTGTATATAAGATGTGTCTGATGCTCAATAAAGTTGGATTCCGCTGATCACATTGGTCGTTAAAACGGCCCCTTCTTGCAGTACTGCCCCAACCCAGACCCCATCCCCAGCCCTGCCCCAGCCCTGTCCCTCAGCCCAGCCCCAGCCCCAGCCCGGCCCCAGCCCTGACCCAGCACCGGCCCCAGCCCCAGCCCCACCCTCGGCACCAGCCCAGACCCAGCCCCAGCCCCAGTCCTGCCCCATCCCAGCCCCCATCCCCAGCCCTGCCCCAGCCCTGACCCCTGCCCAGCCCAGCCCAGCCCAGCCCCAGCCACAGCCCAGCCCCAGCCCTGGCCCCAGCCCCACCCTCGGCACCAGTCCTGCCCCAGCCCCAGCCCCAAACTTGGCCCCAGCCCAGCCCCAGTTCCAGACCTGACCCAGGCCTGCACCAGCCCCGGCCCCGGCCCCAGCCTTGGCCGCAGCCCAGCCCAGCCCTAGCCCTGCCCCTAGCCCAGCACAAGCCCTGCCCCAGCCGCAGCCCCATCCCTGCCCCATACCCAGCCCTAGCCCAGCCCCCAGCCCCAGCCCCTGCCCCAGCCCTGCCCCAGCCCCAGCCCTAGTCCCAGCACTGCCCCTGCACTACCCCAGCCCAGTCCCAGTCCCAGCCCAGCCCCAGCCCTGCCCTAGGCCCAGCCCGGCCCCAGCCCTGCCCCCAGCCCAGCCCCACCCCATGGCCCAGCCTCCAGCCTAGCCCTGCCCCAGCCCCGGCCCCAATCCAGCCAAATCCCCAGCCCCAAACTCAGTCCCTGCCCTTCTCCCAGCCCCGGCCCTAGCCCCAGCCCCAGCCCTACCCCAGCCCTGCCCCAGCCTCGGACCCAGCCCTGGACCCAGCCCCAGCCCCAGCCCAGCTCCAGCCCAGCCCTGCTCCAACCCAGCCCCAGCCCTACCCAAGCCCTAGCTCTGTCCCCAGCCCCAGCCACAGCCCAGACCCAGCCCTGGACCCAGTCCCAGCCCCAGCCCTGTCCCAGTCCCCGACCCAGCCCCAGCCCCAGCCCTGCCCAAGACCCAGCCCCAGCCTTGACTTTAGCCCTGCCTCAGCCCAGCCCCAGTTACAGCTCAGCCCCAGTCCTGGACCCAGCCCCAGCCCCAGCCCAGCCCCTGCCACAGCCCAGCCCCAGCCCCAGGCAAGCCCCAGCTCTGCCCCACCCCCGGCCCCATCCCCGGCCCCAGCCCAGCCCTAGACCGGCCCTGCCCTCAGCCGAGCCCCAGCCCAGCCCCAGCCCCAGCCCTGCCCCAGCCCCAGTCCTGTCCCATCCCAGCCCCAGTCCTGCCCCACCCTGCCCCAGCCCAGCCCCAGCCCCAGCCCCTGCCCCAGCCCTGCCCCAGCCCCAGCCCCAGCCCCAGTCCTGCCCCAGCCCTGCCCCAGCCCCGGCCCCAGCCCTACCCCAGCCCTGCCCCAGCCTCGGGCCCGGCCCTGCTCCTGGCCCAGCTCAGACCTCAGGCCAGCCCCACCCTCGGCCACTGCCCAGCCCCACACCAGCCCTGCCCCAGCCCAGCCCCAGCCACAGCCCAGCCGCACCCCTGGACCCAGCCCCCAGTACCAGCCTCAGCCCCAGCCCCAGCCCCGGCCACAGCCCAGACCACAGCCCTAGTCCCAGCCCTGCCCCAGCACTACCCCAGGCCAGATCCCAGCCCAGCCCCACCCTCGGCCCCAGCCCAGCCCCAGCCCCAGCCCCAGCCCTGCCCCCAGCCACAGCCCAGCCCCAGCCCTGGAACCAGCCCCAGCCCCAGCCCCGGAACCAGCCCCAGCCCCAGCCCCGGCCTCAGGCTCGGCTCCAGCCCAGCCCCAGCCCCAGGCCCAGCCCAGCCCTAGCCCTGCCCCCAGCCCAGCACAAGCGCTGCCCCAGCCCTGCCCCAGCCTCGGGCCCGGCCCTGCTCCTGGCCCAGCTCAGACCTCAGGCCAGCCCCACCCCCGGCCACTGCCCAGCCCCACACCAGCCCTGCCCCAGCCCAGCCCCAGCCACAGCCCAGCCGCAGCCCTGGACCCAGCCCCCAGTACCAGCCTCAGCCCCAGCCCCAGCCCCGGCCACAGCCCAGACCACAGCCCTAGTCCCAGCCCTGCCCCAGCACTACCCCAGGCCAGATCCCAGCCCAGGCCCACCCTCGGCCCCAGCCCAGCCCCAGCCCCAGCCCCAGCCCTGCCCCAGCCACAGCCCAGCCCCAGCCCTGGAACCAGCCCCAGCCCCAGCCCCGGAACCAGCCCCAGCCCCAGCCCCGGCCTCAGGCTCGGCTCCAGCCCAGCCCCAGCCCCAGGCCCAGCCCAGCCCTAGCCCTGCCCCCAGCCCAGCACAAGCGCTGCCCCAGCCCTGCCCCAGCCCCAGCCCTAGTCCCAGCACTGCCCCTGCCCTGCCCTCAGCCCAGCCCCAGCCCGGCCCCAGGCCCAGTCCTGCCCCAGCCCAGCCCCCATCCCCAGCCCAGCCCCACCCCATGGCCCAGCCTCCAGCCTAGCCCTGCCCCAGCCCCGGCTCCAACCCAGCCCCATCCCCAGACACAAACTCAGTCCCTGCCCTTCTCCCAGCCCCGGCCCTAGCCCCAGCCCCAGCCCTACCCCAGCCCTGCCCCAGCCTCGGGCCCAGCCCTGGACCCAGCCCCAGCCCCAGCCCAGCTCCAGCCCAGCCCTGCTCCAACCCAGCCCCAGCCCTACCCAAGCCCCAGCTCTGTCCCCAGCCCCAGCCACAGCCCAGACCCAGCCCTGGACCCAGTCCCAGCCCCAGCCCTGTCCCAGTCCCCAACCCAGGCCCAGCCCCAGCCCTGCCCAAGACCCAGCCCCAGCCTTGACTCCAGCCCTGCCCCAGCCCAGCCCCAGTTACAGCTCAGCCCCAGTCCTGGACCCAGCCCCAGCCCAGCCCCTGCCACAGCCCAGCCCCAGCCCCAGGCTAGCCCCAGCTCTGCCCCACCCCCGGCCCCCATCCCCGGCCCCAGCCCAGCCCTAGACCGGCCCTGCCCTCAGCCGAGCCCCAGTCCAGCCCCAGCCCTGCCCCCTGCCCCAGCACCAGTCCTGTCCCATCCCAGCCCCAGTCCTGCCCCAGCCCCGCCCCAGCCCAGCCCCAGCCCCAGGCCCAGTCCTGCCCCAGCCCTGCCCCAGCCCCGGCCCCAGCCCTTCCCCAGCCCTGCCCCAGCCCCGGCCCCAGCCCTACCCCAGCCCTGCCCCAGCCCCTGCCCCAGCCCTGCCCCAGCCCCAGTCCTGCCCCAGCCCAGCCCCAGCCCCAGCCCCTGCCGCAGCCCCAGCCCCAGTCCTGCCCCAGCCCTGCCCCAGCCCCGGCCCCAGCCTACCCCAGCCCTGCCCCAGCCCCGGCCCCAGCCCTACACCAGCCCTGCCCCAGCCCCTGCCCCAGCCCTGCCCCAGCCCCAGCCCCAGTCCTGCCCCACCCGCGGCCCCATCCCCGGCCCCAGCCCTGCCCCAGCCCAGCCCCAGACCCAGACCCTTAGGCAGCCCCAGCCCCAGTCCTGCCCCAGCCCAGCCCCAGCCCTACACCAGCCCTGCCCCAGCCCCTGCCCCAGCCCTGCCCCATCCCCAGCCCCAGTCCTGCCCCACCCGCGGCCCCATCCCCGGCCCCAGCCCTGCCCCAGCCCAGCCCCAGACCCAGACCCTTAGGCAGCCCCTACCCCAGCCCTGCCCCAGCCTCGGACCCAGCCCTGGACCCAGCCCCAGCCCCAGCCCAGCTCCAGCCCAGCCCTGCTCCAACCCAGCCCCAGCCCTACCCAAGCCCTAGCTCTGTCCCCAGCCCCAGCCACAGCCCAGACCCAGCCCTGGACCCAGTCCCAGCCCCAGCCCTGTCCCAGTCCCCGACCCAGCCCCAGCCCCAGCCCTGCCCAAGACCCAGCCCCAGCCTTGACTTTAGCCCTGCCTCAGCCCAGCCCCAGTTACAGCTCAGCCCCAGTCCTGGACCCAGCCCCAGCCCCAGCCCAGCCCCTGCCACAGCCCAGCCCCAGCCCCAGGCAAGCCCCAGCTCTGCCCCACCCCCGGCCCCATCCCCGGCCCCAGCCCAGCCCTAGACCGGCCCTGCCCTCAGCCGAGCCCCAGCCCAGCCCCAGCCCCAGCCCTGCCCCAGCCCCAGTCCTGTCCCATCCCAGCCCCAGTCCTGCCCCACCCTGCCCCAGCCCAGCCCCAGCCCCAGCCCCTGCCCCAGCCCTGCCCCAGCCCCAGCCCCAGCCCCAGTCCTGCCCCAGCCCTGCCCCAGCCCCGGCCCCCAGCCCTACCCCAGCCCTGCCCCAGCCTCGGGCCCGGCCCTGCTCCTGGCCCAGCTCAGACCTCAGGCCAGCCCCACCCTCGGCCACTGCCCAGCCCCACACCAGCCCTGCCCCAGCCCAGCCCCAGCCACAGCCCAGCCGCAGCCCTGGACCCAGCCCCCAGTACCAGCCTCAGCCCCAGCCCCAGCCCTGGCCACAGCCCAGACCACAGCCCTAGTCCCAGCCCTGCCCCAGCACTACCCCAGGCCAGATCCCAGCCCAGGCCCACCCTCGGCCCCAGCCCAGCCCCAGCCCCAGCCCCAGCCCTGCCCCAGCCACAGCCCAGCCCCAGCCCTGGAACCAGCCCCAGCCCCAGCCCCGGAACCAGCCCCAGCCCCAGCCCCGGCCTCAGGCTCGGCTCCAGCCCAGCCCCAGCCCCAGGCCCAGCCCAGCCCTAGCCCTGCCCCCAGCCCAGCACAAGCGCTGCCCCAGCCCTGCCCCAGCCCCAGCCCTAGTCCCAGCACTGCCCCTGCCCTGCCCTCAGCCCAGCCCCAGCCCGGCCCCAGGCCCAGTCCTGCCCCAGCCCAGCCCCCATCCCCAGCCCAGCCCCACCCCATGGCCCAGCCTCCAGCCTAGCCCTGCCCCAGCCCCGGCTCCAACCCAGCCCCATCCCCAGACACAAACTCAGTCCCTGCCCTTCTCCCAGCCCCGGCCCTAGCCCCAGCCCCAGCCCTACCCCAGCCCTGCCCCAGCCTCGGGCCCAGCCCTGGACCCAGCCCCAGCCCCAGCCCAGCTCCAGCCCAGCCCTGCTCCAACCCAGCCCCAGCCCTACCCAAGCCCCAGCTCTGTCCCCAGCCCCAGCCACAGCCCAGACCCAGCCCTGGACCCAGTCCCAGCCCCAGCCCTGTCCCAGTCCCCAACCCAGGCCCAGCCCCAGCCCTGCCCAAGACCCAGCCCCAGCCTTGACTCCAGCCCTGCCCCAGCCCAGCCCCAGTTACAGCTCAGCCCCAGTCCTGGACCCAGCCCCAGCCCAGCCCCTGCCACAGCCCAGCCCCAGCCCCAGGCTAGCCCCAGCTCTGCCCCACCCCCGGCCCCATCCCCGGCCCCAGCCCAGCCCTAGACCGGCCCTGCCCTCAGCCGAGCCCCAGCCCAGCCCCAGCCCTGCCCCTGCCCCAGCACCAGTCCTGTCCCATCCCAGCCCCAGTCCTGCCCCAGCCCCGCCCCAGCCCAGCCCCAGCCCCAGGCCCAGTCCTGCCCCAGCCCTGCCCCAGCCCCGGCCCCAGCCCTTCCCCAGCCCTGCCCCAGCCCCGGCCCCAGCCCTACCCCAGCCCTGCCCCAGCCCCTGCCCCAGCCCTGCCCCAGCCCCAGTCCTGCCCCAGCCCAGCCCCAGCCCCAGCCCCTGCCGCAGCCCCAGCCCCAGTCCTGCCCCAGCCCTGCCCCAGCCCCGGCCCCAGCCTACCCCAGCCCTGCCCCAGCCCCGGCCCCAGCCCTACACCAGCCCTGCCCCAGCCCCTGCCCCAGCCCTGCCCCAGCCCCAGCCCCAGTCCTGCCCCACCCGCGGCCCCATCCCCGGCCCCAGCCCTGCCCCAGCCCAGCCCCAGACCCAGACCCTTAGGCAGCCCCAGCCCCAGTCCTGCCCCAGCCCAGCCCCAGCCCCAGCCCCTGCCGCAGCCCCAGCCCCAGTCCTGCCCCAGCCCAGCCCCAGCCCCAGCCCCTGCCGCAGCCCCAGCCCCAGTCCTGCCCCAGCCCTGCCCCAGCCCCGGCCCCAGCCTACCCTAGCCCTGCCCCAGCCCCGTCCCCAGCCCTACCCCAGCCCTGCCCCAGCCCCTGCCCCAGCCCTGCCCCAGCCCCAGCCCCAGCCCCAGTCCTGCCCCAGCCCTGCCCCAGCCTCGGGCCCGGCCCTGCTCCTGGCCCAGCTCAGACCTCAGGCCAGCCCCACCCTCGGCCCCAGCCCTACCCCAGCCCTGCCTCAGCCCCTGCCCCAGGCCTGCTCCAGCCCCAGCCCCAGCCCCAGTCCTGCCCCAGCCCTGCCCCAGCCCCAGCCCCAGCCCTGCCCCAGCCCCAGCCACAGCCGAGACCGCAGCCCTAGTCCCAGCCCTGCCACAGCACTACCCCAGGCCAGATCCCAGCCCAGCCCCACCCTCGGCCCCAGCCCAGCCCCAGCCCCAGCCCCAGCCCTGCCCCAGCCACAGCCCTGCCCCAGCCCCGGACCCAGCCCCAGCCCCAGCCCCGGCCTCAGGCTCAGCTCCAGCCTCAGGCCCAGCCCCAGCCCCAGGCCAGTCCCAGCCCAGGCCCCAGGCCCAGCCCCAGCCCCATCCCAGCCCCCAGCCCTAGTCCCAGCCCAGCCCCTGCCCTACCCCAGCCCAGTCCCAGTCCCAGCCCAGCCCCAGCCCTGCCCCAGCCCAGCCCCCATCCCCAGCCCGGCCCCAGCCTTGCCCGCAGCCCAGCCCCACCCCATGGCCCAGCCTCCAGCCTAGCCCTGCCCCAGCCCCAGACCCAATCCAGCCCCATCCCCAGCCCCAAACTCAGTCCCTGCCCTTCTCCCAGCCCCGGCCCTAGCCCCGGCCCCAGCCCTACCCCAGCCCTGCCCCAGCCTTGGGCCCAGCCCTGGACCCAGCCCCAGCCCCAGCCCAGCTCCAGCCCAGCCCTGCTCCAACCCAGCCCCAGCCCTACCCAAGCCCCAGCTCTGTCCCCAGCCCCAGCCCCAGCCCAGACCCAGCCCTGGACCCAGTCCCAGCCCCAGCCCTGTCCCAGTCCCCGACCCAGCCCCAGACCCAGCCCCAGCCTTGACTCCAGCCCTGCCCCAGCCCAACCCCAGTTACAGCTCAGCCCCAGTCCTGGACCCAGCCCCAGCCCCAGCCCAGCCCCGGCCCCAGGCTCGGCTCCAGCCCAGCCCCAGCCCCAGCCCCAGCCCAGCCCCTGCCCAGGCCCCAGGCCCAGCCCCAGCCCCAGCCCCATTCCTGCCCCTAGCCCAGCCCCATCCCTGCCCCCCAGCCCAGCCCCAGCCCCAGCCTAGCCCCAGCCCTGCCCCAGCCCCTGCCCCAGCCCTACCGCAGCCCTGCCCCAGCCCCTGCCCCAGCCCTGCTCCAGCCCCAGCCCTGTTGTCGGGCAAGAGGGGACATGGGTCCCAGGAACACCTGTGCAATTCAGGCCTTGAAGAATTCTCTGTTGATAATATAGTGGCGGAGTGGGAGATGTGAGAAAGTGCTGATTGCTTGGTATGCTGAAACCCAGCTGCCCCTGAGATGGGAGGCAAGCAAGATAAGGAGGAGGCGAGATCTGGGAAAGAGAGCAATTAGGCCAGATAGAAGAATTCCACAGAGTTGTGAAAACAATGATGTAACCTTTTAGAGAGCAACCAATAGTATGTTGCCAAGTGGGCATAATTATAGCAAACTGTATATAAGATGTGTCTGATGCTCAATAAAGTGGAATCCGCTGATCAAATTGGTCGTTAAAGCGGCCCCCTTCTTGCAGTAAGTGGCGCTCGAACACGGGACCCTAATGAAGACAAACGTTAGGGTTTAAGAAGTTCTTCGGGACGTTGGGTGATTCGCAGTAAGCCGGGAGGCAAGAAGAAGGCCGGCCCGGGATAGCAGTACCGGAGGCTGCAAGAAAAGGGAAGACAGCCTTGAAGCCGAAGACGCTGTAGAGCCGGAAACTGCTTAAACGAGGACTGTGCGCACAGGTATTAATGTTTAAATACGGATATGGATAGGCAGGCAGCGTATGATTTATTTATATGCTTTTTAGAAAAGCGACAGTGTAAGTTAAATTTTACAAAGGAGTTGGTGCCGCTGTTAAGCTATGCAGGAGAGTTAGGATATTTTAAGGACCCAAATGAGGTGTTTGAAAGATTGCAGTGGAAAAAGTCTGGACAAGACTTGTGGCTGCATGGCTTAGATGATGAAAAACGAGCAAAGGAGTGTGGAAAATGGTGGAAGATGATTATGTCAGCACTGGATCAGCATCGTGCTGAGCAAATGACAGCTTATCAAGCCAGGGTACGATTAGATTATACGGACCCAAATGGAGCAAGTGTTACACATTCTGGGTTGCCTTTGTCAGAAGAGGTTCAGGATTATTTAAGAAAGGAGAAGGCTGCGTGTGTAAAAGGGTTAGGTGGCAGAGTCGAATTACAATCTGTAACACAGGACTCTGCTGAGGAGACTTCCCTGTCTCTTTTAGCTGAGCAAATTGTAGAGGAGAAGAAAGTAGGTGAGGGAGAGAAGACAAACAGGGCGATAGATCCTGGAGGTGGTGTTAAAGATCATGCAAGAAAGCACGCAGAGTATTGGCGAAAGGTTGCAGAACACTTAAATGCCGAAGGAGATCAGGAAGGGCTTAGCCGGCTGGCTGCTTCACATCGAGCTTTTCCAGTAATGTATACACAGGTCCCTGGGGAGCAAAATGTTTTTCAGGCTGATGTAACTCAATTGCCATGGAAATTGTTATCTCAATTAAGACAGACTGCGAGTCAATTTGGGGTTCAATCTGAACCAGCTAGACAGATGATTGATTTTATTTATATGAACTATAATATGTTACCTAGAGATTCTTATAATGTTATGAAGCTGATCCTAACAGCATCTCAATTTATGACATTTTTGAATGAGTGGGAACACCTAGCTAGACAATCAGCTGGAGTAAAAAGACAGCAAAACGATCTATTATTTGGTGTAACAGTAGATCAGTTGTGTGGAACGGGACAGAATGAGAGACCAGAGTTGCAGGCACTTTTACAGCCGCCTGTTTTGCAAGCATCAGCCCAGATAGTAAGGAGGGCTTTTGACAAGCAGAAGGATGGAAATGCAAATCCTCACTATATGGGAATTAAGCAAGGTAGACAGGAACCTCTTGGTGAATTTGTGGATAAGTTGCTTGCCGCACTTAGAGCAGCAAGCGTAGGAGAAGGTATCCGAGAGGCAATTTTAAGGCAGTGTTTAATGCAGAATGGGAACCAGCAGACGCAACAGCTTATTACATCAGCAGATCCTAGATGGACGGTAGCCGAATTGTTGCAGAGGGCTCAGGACTTGCCAAGCAATCCGATGGCCATGTTGACGGAGGTGAGTGATAAGGGATTGCTAAAACAGGCTGAGGTGTTGTCAATGACAATGACAAAACAGCTTGAGCATAGTCAACAGGTTATGGCAGCCTTAGTACCTTTGCGCACAGACTCGAAAGGGCAAGGCCGACCCTATAAGCAGTCATCAGACGAAATACAGTGTCATCGAAAAGCGTAAGGCGGAGATATCGTCTAAAGTAATGCCTGGACTTTTGGCCCATAGATCCGCTTTAGGGCATTTCCCTAGCGGAGATAGTTATTTTGATGAAGCTTGTTGGAGAGAATACAGGAACAAGCTGTGGGACTTGGTTATAGATGGTGATAAAACTGCTATAAAGCTGCAAAAGTCGTGGCGAGAATGCATGAACTGTGTTAAAACCTACGAACTGAAACAGCGAATGGCTGCTGCAGTTAGAGCAACTTTGTCAGGACGAGATGCAGCGCCAGGTGTATCTGAGTTGCAGCTGAAAGATGTGTCTGAGATCTATCGACCGATCGACCGGGGCCGCCCCCGATACATCTTGCGGCGACCACACCGCGTTTACCAGCCGTCACCACTGCCGTTTGCACACAGCGGGGAACCTTCCTCTGACATCGCCAGCGACGGCTCGGACTCGGAAGACAATATCGGCAGCGAGGAATTCAAACAGCGCCGACTTTGCTTTACGGCCCCTCTTAGAAAAAATGGAGCGCTTGGAGGCTCGCGGTTACAGCGTTCCTGCCACCGCTCTCCTCCCGCGAGCCCTGCCGGCCCCCGCGGATACCGACGGCTCCGACCAAGGCGGTACCGGCTGACGCACCACCGACACCGACAGCGCCGACAGTAGCAGCGGAGCAGCTGCCACGGCAGCAGCCCCCACCCCTTTCCCCCGCAGCGGCTTTAGCCGCACTACTCTGTTTTGATTTAAAGCAACAGTACTCATTTTGTCATTTCTGATTGTAACGTCTTTCAGAGATTTGTTATTTAGAGTTTTGTTAAGTTTTTCTAATAAGCATAATGAATAAGTAAGCATTTGGTATTTATAAGTACTTAGTACATAGTAATTGCAGTAAGGTGTATGCACTTAGTTAAGAGTTCAAATTGTAAGATTTTCTTTTGGTTCGAACCTTCTTAGTTGTCTGCCTAGGCATTTCAAAGGAGCTCCATGTAATATAGTTAAGGAATGTATAAACAGGTTTTAATTTTGGAAAGTGTTTTTTAGTTAATGTAACAATTTTATTTCTTTTTAGACACTGATTTGATGGATTAATTTTAACATAGTTTTTTAAGGTTTTAAGGATTTTTTGGTATTAGCATAAGTTAAGGTTTGTAGCAAATAGGTATTAATTTTAACAACTATTCCTTCACTAATGTGCAGAAGAACCAAGACTGAGAGGAAACAGCATTTCCCATGAAGTCGAACATCGATCACAATAACTGTTATGATAATCTGGGGTCAAAAGCATCAATCAAAAAAAATATTTTGTCCTGAATGCTGAATTTGAAAATAGGCAGTTTGGGCTGGTAAATACAGAAAACCTATTTTGTGGTGAGAAAAAGAATTTCAATCCCCATGGAAAATTATTGAAAGGGATTGGCATAAGTGGGAAATAAAGACTAGAGAAATTTTCGTTGGGAAATATCAGGAATAATTAAAAGGATTAGTAAAAGGAAAAGTAAGAGACATAAGATTTTGAAGGAAGAGGAATTGAAATAACAAAAGCACAATGGGAAATGGTAAACAAACTAACCAAGGAAGTAGAGAAGAGACTCCAAATGGAATTTTGAAGTGGGTTAAGGAGTTAAAAAATCTGTAGGGCTCCTGAAGAATGTAACTGCTGCCGAGAAGAAAATACACCCGGCTGCTGGTTGCACCCCAGCAGGCTGAGGAGGCAGAGTTCACATATACTGCTGGAGCCTAATTTTGATCCTAACCCTATTTGTACATAAGTAGTCCAATCGAAATCAAAAACCACGTTCCCATGTGTGGAATCTTGATCAGACTGGAGAGAAAAGACTTGAACTTGAAAAAGCAATGGTAAATTTTTCTGCTACAGTTGAAATCATGGTAAATGCAAGCACAGATGCAATAAAAGTGCAGCAAATTGAAATCAATAATCTCTCGAAAATATGTACTCCGAATAGATTAGCTTTGGATTTTCTATATGTTAAGGAAGGGGGTGTATGTGTAGTCATAAATGTAAGTTGTTGTAGTTATGTTAATCTAGAGAAACGAGTGGAAACAGATATACAGGCGATTGTAAACCACAATCAGATATTACATCAGATTTCTTTAGATGATACTTCTTCTGGATTTAAAGAAATATGGGATAAGTTAACTTTCTGGTTACCAAACCTAAATTGGCTTAAACATTTGTTTGTAATATTGTTGGAATAATTGTAATATTGCTATGCATAATACTCTGCAATTGTTGTTACAAAATACTAAGACCTTTAAGTAAGATTGCTCATGTCAATGAGTTACAAGTAGAGAATTATGATCAGAATGTGATCAGAACAGATGAACTTAATTATGATCCAATTAAGAAGGTTCTGAAATATCTGGAAATTTTAACACAAATCAATGGTGAAAAAAAAAAAAAAAAAAAAAGGGGGGGGAATTGTGATGAATATACTGGTGATTTGTGTTAAAATTGTAAGACTTAGAGTGCACTGGGATTAAGGGTCAGGATCTTGTGAGGCCTGTTTAGAGGGTAAAGAGAAAGAAACCTATCTTGCAGACTTGCAAGGGCACTGTCTGGTTAATTGGAGACACCACGGCTGAGAAGGAGCTGTCTTAAAGATAAACATTCAGAACTGGGAATTTGTTTTCTTCAGATAAGAAGCCTGCACAATTGGGCATGTGTGAAAGTGGATGCTCTGACCCTTACCACACTGAATGTAGGGAGAAGGGATTTATATGTTATCTCACCAGTTCGCTATAATTTTACACACCTAGAAGGAAAATCAAAATTCATAACAACACAACATGCATTTTCATTTTCGATTGAAAACATCAACAAATGGTACCAATAAGAGATCAGTATTACTAGGATGAGCAAAAACGCATTATTATGGGTAATTTTTATATTGGGCAAGGCAATGAAGCTCTTTTGCTCTTGCTGATTGCCTGCAAGTTTTCTGTCTGTGAAGCTAGAGCCTGGCCAGATCTACCTTTACAGATTAAAGAAATCTTGCTACCATTAAACAAATTATGATTTTTGACCATCCTAGAGAAAATAAAGGTGCAACATAACAGGTAATAATGAATTGATTGAACTTTTCCAGACGTGTCTGATAGGGATACCCAGACTTAATGTTAATATGTTTGTTAATTATAGTAGTAAGTTTTAAGGTTCTTAGGTATCATTGTACTCATTTCGATTATTGTTAAACTTGTTTATAATTGTAATATGCAAAGTGTTCAAAGAATAACTTCCAAGGCCTTACTTGCACAAAAGAAAAACGGGGGAATTGTTGTCGGGCAAGAGGGGACATGGGTCCCAGGAACACCTGTGCAATTCAGGCCTTGAAGAATTCTCTGTTGATAATATAGTGGCGGAGTGGGAGATGTGAGAAAGTGCTGATTGCTTGGTATGCTGAAACCCAGCTGCCCCTGAGATGGGAGGCAAGCAAGATAAGGAGGAGGCGAGATCTGGGAAAGAGAGCAATTAGGCCGGATAGAAGAATTCCAGAGAGTTGTGAAAACAATGATGTAACCTTTTAGAAAGCAACCAATAGTATGTTGCCAAGTGGGCATAATTATAGCAAACTGTATATAAGATGTGTCTGATGCTCAATAAAGTGGAATCCGCTGATCAAATTGGTCGTTAAAGCGGCCCCCTTCTTGCAGTACAGCCCCAGCCCCAGTCCTGCCCCAGCCCTGCCCCAGCCCCGGCCCCAGCCCTGCCCCAGCCCAGCCCCAGCCACAGCCCAGCCACAGCCCTGGACCCAGCCCCCAGAACCAGCCCCAGCCCCAGCCCCGGCCACAGCCCAGACCACAGCCCTAGTCCCAGCCCTGCCCCAGCACTACCCCAGGCCAGATCCCAGCCCAGCCCCACCCTCGGCCCCAGCCCAGCCCCAGCCCCAGCCCTGCCCCAGCCACAGCCCAGCCCCAGACCTGGACCCAGCCCCAGCCCCAGCCCCGGCCTCAGGCTCAGCTCCAGCCCAGCCCCAGCCCAGCCCCAGCCCAGGCCCCAGGCCCAGCCCCAGCCCCATCCCAGCCCCCAGCCCTAGTCCCAGCCCATCCCCTGCCCTAACCCAGCCCAGTCCCAGTCCCAGCCCAGCCCCAGCCCTGCCCCCAGCCCAGCCCCACCCCATGGCCCAGCCTCCAGCCTAGCCCTGCCCCAGCCCCAGCCCCAGCTCCAGCCCAGCCCCAGCCCAGGCCCCAGGCCCAGCCCCAGCCCCATCCCTGCCCCCAGCCCAGCCCCAGCCCCAGCCTAGCCCCAGCCCTACCCCAGCCCCAGCCCCGGCCACAGCCCAGACCACTGCCCTAGTCCCGGCCCTGCCCCAGCACTACCCCAGGCCAGATCCCAGCCCCAGCCCAGCCCCAGCCCTGCCCCAGCCACAGCCCAGCCCCAGCCCTGGACCCAGCCCCAGCCCCAGCCCCGGCCTCAGGCTCAGCTCCAGCCCAGCCCCAGCCCCAGCCCCTGCCGCAGCCCCAGCCCCAGCCCAGGCCCCAGGCCCAGCCCCAGCCCCAACCCCATCCCAGCCCCCAGCCCTAGTCCCAGCCCAGCCCCTGCCCTACCCCAGCCCAGTCCCAGTCCCAGCCCAGCCCCAGCCCTGCCCCCAGCCCAGCCCCACCCCATGGCCCAGCCTCCAGCCTAGCCCTGCCCCAGCCCCGGCCCCAATCCAGCCCCATCCCCAGCCCCAAACTCAGTCCCTGCCCTTCTCCCAGCCCCGGCCCTAGCCCCGGCCCCAGCCCTACCCCAGCCTTGCCCCAGCTTCGGGCCCAGCCCTGGACCCAGTCCCAGCCCCAGCCCTGTCCCAGTCCCCCACCCAGCCCCAGACCCAGCCCCAGCCTTGGCTCCAGCCCTGCCCCAGCCCACCCCAGTTACAGCTCAGCCCCAGTCCTGGACCCAGCCCCAGTCCCAGCCCCGGCCCCAGGCTCGGCTCCAGCCCAGCCCCAGCCCCAGCCCCAGCCCCAGGCCCAGCCCCAGCCCCATCCCTGCCCCCACCCCAGCCCCAGCCCCAGCCTAGCCCCAGCCCTTCCCCAGCCCCAGCCCAGCCCCAGCCCTGCCCCCAACCCAGCCTCAGCCCTGGCCCCAGCCCCGGCCCCAGCCCCGGCCCCAGCCCAGCCTCCAGCCCCAGCCCCAGACTGGGCACCAGACCAGCGCTAGCCCAGACCTGCCCCCAGCCCATGCCCAGCCCAGCCCCAGGCCCAGCCCTAGCCCAGCCCTGCCACAGCCCAGCCCCAGCCCCAGTCCTGTCCCATCCCAGCCCCAGTCCTGCCCCAGCCCTGCCCCAGCCTAGCCCCAGCCCCAGCCCCAGTCCTGCCCCAGCCCTGCCCCAGCCCCGGCCCCAGCCCTTTCCCAGCCCTGCCCCAGCCCCGGCCCCAGCCCTACCCCAGCCCTGCCCCAGCCTCTGCCCCAGCCCTGCCCCAGCCCCAGTCCCAGCCCCAGTCCTGCCCCAGCCCTGCCCCAGCCCCGGCCCCAGCCCTACCCCAGCCCTGCCCCAGCCTCGGGCCCGGCCCTGCTCCTGGCCCAGCTCAGACCTCAGGCCAGCCCCACCCTCGGCCACTGCCCAGCCCCACACCAGCCCTGCCCCAGCCCAGCCCCAGCCACAGCCCAGCCGCAGCCCTGGACCCAGCCCCCAGTACCAGCCCCAGCCCCAGCCCCAGCCCCGGCCACAGCCCAGACCACAGCCCTAGTCCCAGTCCTGCCCCAGCCCAGCCCCCATCCCCAGCCCTGCCCCAGCCCTGCCCTCACCCCAGCCCCAGCCCCAGCCCCAGCCCGGCCCCAGCCCTGCTCCCAGCCCTGCCCCACCCCATGGCCCAGCCTCCAGCCTAGCCCTGCCCCAGCCCCGGCCCCAACCCAGCCCCATCCCCGGCCCCAACCTCAGCCCCTGACCTAGACCCGGCCCCAGCCCTACCCCAGCCCTGCCCCAGACTCAGGCCCAGCCCTGGACCCAGCCCCAGCCTCAGCCCCAGCCCCAGCCCAGTTCCAGCCCAGCCCTGCTCCAACCCTGCCCCAGCCCTGCCCCAACCACAGCCCAGCCCCAGCCCAGCCCCAGCCCTGGACCCAGCCCCAGCCTCCAGCCCCGGCCCCAGCCCTGTCCCCATCCCAAGTCCTGCCCCAGCCCTGCCCTCACCCCAGCCCCAACCCAAGCCCCACCTCTATCCCCAGCCCCAGCCCCAGCCCAGCCCCAGCCCTGGACCCAGTCCCAGTCCCAGCCCCAGCCCTGTCCCAGTCCCCACCTCACCCACAGCCCTAGTCCCAGCCCTACCCCAGACCTTTCCCAGCCCAGTCCCAGTCCCAGCCCAGCCCTAGCTCTGCCCCAGCCCTGGACCCAGTCCCAGCCCCAGCCCTGTTTCAGTCCCCACCCCAGACCCATCCCTGTCCCTAGCCCTGCCCCAGCCCTGCCCCCAACGCAGCCCCAGCCCTGCCCCCAACGCAGCCCCAGCCCTGCCCTAGCCCCATCACTTCCCATCCACCAGCACCAGCCCCAGCCCTGCCCCAGCCCCGTCCCTGACCCCAGCCCAGCCCCAGCCCCAGCCTAGCCCCAGCCCTGCCCCACCCCCGGCCCCATCCCTGGCCCTAGCCCAGCCCTAGCCCAGCCCTGCCCTCAGCACAGACCACAGCCCTAGTCCCAGCCCTGCCCCTGCACTACCCCAGGACAGATCCCAGCCCAGCCCCAACCTTGGCCCCAGCCCAGCCCCAGTTCCAGATCTGCCCCAGGCCTGCACCAGCCCCGGCCCCAACCCCGGCCCTGGCCCCAGCCTCCAGCCCCAGCCCCAGCCTGGGCACCAGCCCAGCGCTAGCCCAGACCTGCCCCCAGCCCATGCCCAGCCCTGCCCCAGGCCCAGCCCATGCCCAGCCCTGCCCTCAGCCCTGCCCCAGCCCGGCCCCAGCCCCAGTCCTGCCCCAGTTCCAGATCTGCCCCAGGCCTGCACCAGCCCCGGCCCTGGTGCCGGCCCTGGCCCCAGACTCGGCCCCAGCCCCAGCCCCAGGCTTGGCTCCAGCCCTGCCCCAGCCCCAGCCCCAGCCCCAGCCCTGCCCCAGCCCTACCCCAGCCCTACCCCAGCCCAGCCCCAGCCCTGCCCCAGCCCAGGCCCCAGGCCCAGCCCCTGCCCCATCCCTGCCCCCAGCCCAGCCCCAGCCCCAGCCTAGCCCCAGCCCTGACCCAGCCCCAGCCCCAGCCCCATCCCTGCCCCCAGCCCAGCCCCAGTCCCAGCCCTGCCCCAGACCCAGCCCCAGCCTCGGCCCTGCCCCAGCCCAGCCCCAGTGACAGCCCAGCCCCAGCCCTGGACCCAGCCCCAGCCCCAGCCCCAGCCCAGCCCCAGCCCCAGCCCTGCCCAAGACTTGGTTCCAGCCCCGGCCCCAGGCTTGGCTCCAGCCCAGCCCCAGCCCCAGCCCCAGCCCTGCTCCCAGCCCCAGCCCCAGCCCTGCCCAAGACTTGGTTCCAGCCCCGGCCCCAGCCCCAGCCCCAGCCCTGAACCCAGCCCCAGCCCTACCCCTGCCCCAGCCCCGGCCCCAGCCCTGTCTCCAGCCCAGCCCCAGCCCTGCCCCAGCCCCAGCCCCAGCCCCGGCCCCAGCTCAGCGCTAGCCCAGCCCTGCCCCAGGCCCAGCCCCAGCCCCAGCCCTGCCCAAGACTTGGTTCCAGCCCCAGCCCCAGCCCTGTCCCCAGACCCGGCCCCTGCCCTAGCCCCAGTCCTGCCCCATTCCAGCCCCCATCCCCAGCCCTGCCCCAGCCCTGCCCTCAGCCCAGCCTCAGCCCCAGCCCGGCCCCAGCCCCGGCCCCAGCCCTGCCCCAACCCGGCCCCAGCCCAAAGCCCAGCCTCAAGTCTAGTCCTACCCCAGCCCCGGCCCCAATCCAGCCCCAGCCCTACCCCTGCCCCAGCCCCGGCCCCAGCCCTGTCCCCAGCCCAGACCCAGCCCTGCCCCAGCCACAGCCCCAGCATCGGCCCCAGCCCAGCCCTAGCCCAGCCATGCCCCAGCCCCAGCCCTAGCCCAGCCCTGCCCTCAGGCCAGCCCCAGCCCTGGACCCAGCCCCAGCCCTGCCCCTGCCCCAGCCCCAGTCCTGTCCCATCCCAGCCCCAGTCCTTCCCCATCCCAACCCCCAGCCCCAGCCCTGCCCCAGCCCTTTCCCCTGCCCAGCCCAGCCCAGCCCAGCCCCAGCCCCGGTTTCAGACCCACCCTCGGCACCAGCCCAGCCCCCATCCCCAGCCCTGCCCCAGCCCTGTCCCTCAGTCCAGCCCCAGCCCCAGCCTGGCCCCAGCCCCAGCCCCAGCCTCGGCACCAGCCCAGCGCTAGCCCAGACCTGCCCCCAGCCCATACCCAGCCCTGTCCCAGGCCCAGCCCTAGCCCAGACCTGCCCTCAGCCCAGCCCCAGCCTGGCCCCAGCCCCAGTCCTGCCCCAGCCCAGCCCCCATCCCCAGCCCTGCCCCAGCCCTGCCCTCACCCCAGCCCCAGCCCCAGCCCCAGCCCGGCCCCAGCCCTGCTCCCAGCCCTGCCCCACCCCATGGCCCAGCCTCCAGCCTAGCCCTGCCCCAGCCCCGGCCCCAACCCAGCCCCATCCCCGGCCCCAACCTCAGCCCCTGACCTAGACCCGGCCCCAGCCCTACCCCAGCCCTGCCCCAGCCTCAGGCCCAGCCCTGGACCCAGCCCCAGCCCCAGCCCCAGCCCAGTTCCAGCCCAGCCCTGCTCCAACCCTGCCCCAGCCCTGCCCCAACCACAGCCCAGCCCCAGCCCAGCCCCAGCCCTGGACCCAGCCCCAGCCTCCAGCCCCGGCCCCAGCCCTGTCCCCATCCCAAGTCCTGCCCCAGCCCTGCCCTCACCCCAGCCCCAACCCAAGCCCCACCTCTATCCCCAGCCCCAGCCCCAGCCCAGCCCCAGCCCTGGACCCAGTCCCAGTCCCAGCCCCAGCCCTGTCCCAGTCCCCACCTCACCCACAGCCCTAGTCCCAGCCCTACCCCAGACCTACCCCAGCCCAGTCCCAGTCCCAGCCCAGCCCTAGCTCTGCCCCAGCCCTGGACCCAGTCCCAGCCCCAGCCCTGTTTCAGTCCCCACCCCAGACCCATCCCTGTCCCTAGCCCTGCCCCAGCCCTGCCCCCAACGCAGCCCCAGCCCTGCCCCCAACGCAGCCCCAGCCCTGCCCTAGCCCCATCACTTCCCATCCACCAGCACCAGCCCCAGCCCTGCCCCAGCCCCGTCCCTGACCCCAGCCCAGCCCCAGCCCCAGCCTAGCCCCAGCCCTGCCCCACCCCCGGCCCCATCCCTGGCCCTAGCCCAGCCCTAGCCCAGCCCTGCCCTCAGCCCAGACCACAGCCCTAGTCCCAGCCCTGCCCCTGCACTACCCCAGGACAGATCCCAGCCCAGCCCCAACCTTGGCCCCAGCCCAGCCCCAGTTCCAGATCTGCCCCAGGCCTGCACCAGCCCCGGCCCTGGCGCCGGCCCTGGCCCCAGCCTCGGCCCCAGCCCCAGCCCCAGGCTCGGCTCCAGCCCTGCCCCAGCCCCAGCCCCAGCCCTGCCCCAGCCCTACCCCAGCCCTACCCCAGCCCAGCCCCAGCCCTGCCCCAGCCCAGGCCCCAGGCCCAGCCCCTGCCCCATCCCTGCCCCCAGCCCAGCCCCAGCCCCAGCCTAGCCCCAGCCCTGACCCAGCCCCAGCCCCAGCCCCATCCCTGCCCCCAGCCCAGCCCCAGTCCCAGCCCTGCCCCAGACCCAGCCCCAGCCTCGGCCCTGCCCCAGCCCAGCCCCAGTGACAGCCCAGCCCCAGCCCTGGACCCAGCCCCAGCCCCAGCCCCAGCCAAGCCCCAGCCCCAGCCCTGCCCCAGCCCAGACCCTGCCACAGCCCAGCCCCAGCCGCGGACCCAGCCCCAGTGCCAGCCCCACCCCTTGCCTCAGCCCTGGCCCCAGCCCAGCCCCAGCCCCGTCCCTGACCCCAGCCCAGCCCCAGCCCCAGCCTAGCCCCAGCCCTTCCCCAGCCCCAGCCCTGGACCCAGCCCAGCCCCAGCCCTGCTCCCAGCCCCAGCCCCAGCCCTGCCCAAGACTTGGTTCCAGCCCCGGCCCCAGCCCCAGCCCCAGCCCTGAACCCAACCCCAGCCCTGCCCGAGCCCCAGTCCTGCCCCAGCCCAGCCCCAATCCCAAGCCCTGCCCCAGCCCTGCCCTCACCCCAGCCCCAACCCAAGCCCGTGCTCTGTGCCCAGCCCCAGCCCTGCCCCAGGCCCAGCCCCAGCCCTAGCCCTGCCCAAGACTTGGTTCCAGCCCCAGCCATCACCCGGCCCCAGCCCAAGGCCCAGCCTCAAGTCTAGTCCTACCCCAGCCCCGGCCCCAATCCAGCCCCAGCCCTACCCCTGCCCCAGCCCCGGCCCCAGCCCTGTCTCCAGCCCAGCCCCAGCCCTGCCCCAGCCCCAGCCCCAGCCCCGGCCCCAGCTCAGCGCTAGCCCAGCCCTGCCCCAGGCCCAGCCCCAACCCCAGCCCTGCCCAAGACTTGGTTCCAGCCCCAGCCCCAGCCCTGTCCCCAGACCCGGCCCCTGCCCTAGCCCCAGTCCTGCCCCATTCCAGCCCCCATCCCCAGCCCTGCCCCAGCCCTGCCCTCAGCCCAGCCTCAGCCCCAGCCCGGCCCCAGCCCCGGCCCCAGCCCTACCCCAACCCAGCCCCAGCCCAAAGCCCAGCCTCAAGTCTAATCCTACCCGAGCCCCGGCCCCAATCCAGCCCCAGCCCTACCCCTGCCCCAGCCCCGGCCCCAGCCCTGTCCCCAGCCCAGACCCAGCCCTGCCCCAGCCACAGCCCCAGCATCGGCCCCAGCCCAGCCCTAGCCCAGCCATGCCCCAGCCCCAGCCCTAGCCCAGCCCTGCCCTCAGGCCAGCCCCAGCCCTGGACCCAGCCCCAGCCCTGCCCCTGCCCCAGCCCCAGTCCTGTCCCATCCCAGCCCCAGTCCTTCCCCATCCCAACCCCCAGCCCCAGCCCTGCCCCAGCCCTTTCCCCTGCCCAGCCCAGCCCAGCCCAGCCCCAGCCCCGGTTTCAGACCCACCCTCGGCACCAGCCCAGCCCCCATCCCCAGCCCTGCCCCAGCCCTGTCCCTCAGTCCAGCCCCAGCCCCAGCCTGGCCCCAGCCCCAGCCCCAGCCTCGGCACCAGCCCAGCGCTAGCCCAGACCTGCCCCCAGCCCATACCCAGCCCTGTCCCAGGCCCAGCCCTAGCCCAGCCCTACCCCAGCCCTGCCCCAGCCCTGGACCCAGCCCCAGCCCCAGCCCCAGCCCCAGCCCAGTTCCAGCCCAGCCCTGCTCCAACCCTGCCCCAGCCCTGCCCCAACCACAGCCCAGCCCCAGCCCAGCCCCAGCCCTGGACCCAGCCCCAGCCTCCAGCCCCGGCCCCAGCCCTGTCCCCATCCCAAGTCCTGCCCCAGCCCTGCCCTCACCCCAGCCCCAACCCAAGCCCCACCTCTATCCCCAGCCCCAGCCCCAGCCCAGCCCCAGCCCTGGACCCAGTCCCAGTCCCAGCCCCAGCCCTGTCCCAGTCCCCACCTCACCCACAGCCCTAGTCCCAGCCCTACCCCAGACCGACCCCAGCCCAGTCCCAGTCCCAGCCCAGCCCTAGCTCTGCCCCAGCCCTGGACCCAGTCCCAGCCCCAGCCCTGTTTCAGTCCCCACCCCAGACCCATCCCTGTCCCTAGCCCTGCCCCAGCCCTGCCCCCAACGCAGCCCCAGCCCTGCCCCCAACGCAGCCCCAGCCCTGCCCCCAACGCAGCCCCAGCCCTGCCCTAGCCCCATCACTTCCCATCCACCAGCACCAGCCCCAGCCCTGCCCCAGCCCCGTCCCTGACCCCAGCCCAGCCCCAGCCCCAGCCTAGCCCCAGCCCTGCCCCACCCCCGGCCCCATCCCTGGCCCTAGCCCAGCCCTAGCCCAGCCCTGCCCTCAGCCCAGACCACAGCCCTAGTCCCAGCCCTGCCCCTGCACTACCCCAGGACAGATCCCAGCCCAGCCCCAACCTTGGCCCCAGCCCAGCCCCAGTTCCAGATCTGCCCCAGGCCTGCACCAGCCCCGGCCCTGGCACCGGCCCTGGCCCCAGCCTCGGCCCCAGCCCCAGCCCCAGGCTCGGCTCCAGCCCTGCCCCAGCCCCAGCCCCAGCCCCAGGCACGGCTCCAGCCCAGCCCCAGCCCCAGCCCCAGCCCTGCCCCAGCCCTACCCCAGCCCTACCCCAGCCCCAGCCCCAGCCCTGCCCCAGCCCTACCCCATCCCTGCCCCCAGCCCAGCCCCAGCCTAGCCCCAGCCCTGACCCAGCCCCAGCCCCAGCCCCAGCCCTGCCCCCAGCCCAGCCCCAGTCCCAGCCCTGCCCCCAGTCCAGCCCCAGCCTAGCCCCAGCCCTGACCCAGCCCCAGCCCCAGCCCCATCCCTGCCCGCAGCCCAGCCCCAGTCCCAGCCCTGCCCCAGACCCAGCCCCAGCCTCGGCCCTGCCCCAGCCCAGCCCCAGTGACAGCCCAGCCCCAGCCCCGGACCCAGCCCCAGCCCCAGCCCTGCCCCAGCCCAGACCCTGCCACAGCCCAGCCCCAGCCGCGGACCCAGC
The DNA here is from genome assembly GCF_026170545.1 of Melanerpes formicivorus. NCBI lineage: Eukaryota > Metazoa > Chordata > Aves > Piciformes > Picidae > Melanerpes > Melanerpes formicivorus. The sequence continues at coordinate 182,662 of NW_027142671.1, read as the reverse complement.
CCCAGTGCCAGCCCCACCCCTTGCCTCAGCCCTGGCCCCAGCCCAGCCCCGGCCCCAGGCTTGGCTCCAGCCCTGCCCCAGCCCCAGCCCCAGCCCCAGCCCTGGACCCAGCCCCAGCCCCAGCCCCGGCCCCAGGCTTGGCTCCAGCCCAGCCCCAGCCCCAGCCCCAGCTCCAGCCCCGGCCCCAGGCTTGGCTCCAGCCCAGCCCCAGCCCCAGCCCCAGCCCAGCCCCAGCCCTGCTCCCAGCCCCAGCCCCAGCCCTGCCCAAGACTTGGTTCCAGCCCCGGCCCCAGCCCCAGCCCCAGCCCCAGCCCTGAACCCAACCCCAGCCCTGTCCGAGCCCCAGTCCTGCCCCAGCCCAGCCCCAATCCCAAGCCCTGCCCCAGCCCTGCTCTCACCCCAGCCCCAACCCAAGCCCGTGCTCTGTCCCCAGCCCCAGCCCCGGCCCCAGCCCCAGCCCCAGCCCTGCCCAAGACTTGGTTCCAGCCCCGGCCCCAGCCCTGCCCCAGTCCTGGCCCCAGTCCTGTCCCCAGCCCCAGCCACAGCCCTGCCCCAGCCCTGTCCCAGTCCTCGCCCCAGCCCCAGCCCCAGCCCAGCCCCAACCCTGCCCCAGCCCCAGCCCCAGGCCCGGCCCCAGCCCTGCCCCAGCCCTGGCTCCTTCCCCAGCCCCAGGCCTGCCCAAGCCTTGGTTCCAGCCCCCGGCCCCCAGCCCTGCCCCAGCCCCAGCCCAGCCCTTCCCCTGCCCCCAACCCAGCCCCAATCCCCAGCCCTGCTCCAGCCCTGTCCTCACCCAAGCCCCAACCCCAGCCCCAGCCCTGTCCCCAGCCCCAGCCCCAGCCCTGGACCCAGTCCCAGCCCCAGCCCTGTCCCAGTCCCCACCCCAGCCCCTGCCCCAGCCCAGCTCCAGCCCCGGCCCCAACCCTGCCCCAGCCCCAGCCCAAGCCCTGCCCAAGACTTGGTTCAAGCCCCGGCGCCAGCTCAGCCCCCAGCCCAGCCTCCAGCACCTGCCCCAGCCCCGGCCCCAGCCCTGTCCCCAACCCCAGCCCTGCCCCAGGCCCAGCCCCAGCCCCAGCCCTGCCCAAGACTTGGTTCCAGCCCCAGCCCCAACCCGGCCCCAGCCCAAGGCCCAGCCTCAACTATAGTCCTACCCCAGCCCCGGCCCCAATCCAGCCCCAGCCCTACCCCTGCCCCAGCCCCGGCCCCAGCCCTGTCCCCAGCCCAGCCCCAGCCCTGCCCCAGTCCCAGCCACAGCCCTGGCCCCAGCCACAGCCCAGCCCCCGCCCCAGCCCTGTCCGCAGCCCCAGCCCCAGTCCCAGCCCCAGCCCTAGCATCGGCCCCAGCCCTGCCCCAGCCCAGCCCTGTTGTCGGACAAGAGGGGACATGGGTCCCAGGAACACCTGTGCAATTCAGGCCTTGAAGAATTCTCTGTTGATAATACAGTGGCGGAGAGGAGATGTGAGAAAGTGCTGATTGCTTGGTATGCTGAAGTCCAGCTGCCCCTGAGATGGGAGGCAAGAAAGATAAGGAGGAGGCGAGATCTGGGAAAGAGAGCAATTAGGCCGGATGGAAGAATTCCACAGAGTTGTGAAAACAATGATGTAACCTTTTAGAGAGCAACCAATAATATGTTGCCAAGTGGGCATAATTATAGCAAACTGTATATAAGATGTGTCTGATGCTCAATAAAGGGGAATCCGCTGATCAAATTGGTCGTTAAAGCGGCCCCCTTCTTGCAGTACAGCCCCAGTCCTAGCATCGGCCCCAGCCCTGCACCAGCCCAGCCCCAGTCCCAGCCCCTGCCCTAGCATCGGCCCCAGCCCTGGCCCCAGCCCTGCCCCATCCCCAGCCCTAGCCTGTCCCTGCCCTCAGCCCGGCCCCAGCCCTGCCCTCAGCCCAGTCCCAGCCCAGCCCCAGCCCCAGCCCTAGCCCGGCCCCAGCCCTGCCCCAGCCCAGCCCCAGCCACAGCCCAGCCCCTGCCCTGGACCCAGCCCAGCCCAGCCCCATCCCCATCCCTTCCCCCAGCACAGCCCCAGCCCCAGCCCAGCCCCAGCCCCGACCCCAGTCTGGCGCAAGCCCTGTCCCAGCCCTGCACTGACCCCAGCCCCAGCCCCGGCCCCAACCTCAGTCCCAGCCTTGCCCCCAGCCCAGCCCACCCCCGTCCCCATCCCTGTGCCCAGCCCAGCCCCAGCCCCAGACCTGCCCCAGCCCTGCCCCAGCCCTAGCCCAGCCTCCAGCCCCTAGCCCAGCCCCAGCTCATCCTCACCCAGCCCCAGCCCCAGCCCTGCCCCCAGCTCTAGCCCAGCCCCCAACCCAGCCCTAGGCCAGCCCTGCCCTCAGCCCAGCCCCAGCCCAGCCCCCATCCCCAGTCCTGCCCCAGCCCTGTCCCCAGCCCCAGCCACAGCCCCGGCCCCACCCAGCCCCAGCCCTAGTCCTGCCCCAGCCCGGCCCCAGCCCTGCCCCAGCCCAAGCCCCAGACCCAGACCCAGCCCCAGCCCCATCCCTGCCCCCAGCCCAGCCCAACCCCATCCCCATCACTTCCCCCAGCACAGCCCCAGCCCCAGCCCAGCCCCAGCCCTGCTCCTAGCCCCGGCCCCAGCCCCAGCCCCAACCCTACCCCAGCCCTGCCCCAGCCTCGGGCCCAGCCCTGTCCCAGGCCCAGCCCAGACCCCAGCCCAGCCTCAGCCCTGGCCCCAGCCCTGCCCCATCCCCAGCCCTAGCCTGTCCCTGCCCTCAGCCCGGCCCCAGCCCTGCCCTCAGCCCAGTCCCAGCCCAGCCCCAGCCCCAGCCCTCAGCCCGGCCCCAGTCTTGCCCCAGCCCCGGCCTCAGCCCCAGCCCTGGACCCAGCCCCAGCCCAAGGCCCAGCCTCCAGCCTAGCTCTGTCCTAGCTGCGTCCCCACCCCAGCCCCAGACTCAGACCCAACCTCAGTCCCAGCCCTGCTCCCAGCCCCAGCCCCAGCCCCAGCCCTGCCCCAGCCCTACCCCAGCCCAGCCCTGGTCCCAGCCCAGCCCCAGCCCTGCCCCAGCCCAAGCCCCAGCCCCATCCCTGCCCCCAGCCCAGCCCTGGTCCCAGCCCCAGCCCCAGCCCAGCCCCAGCCCGGCCCCAGCCCTAGCCCAGCCTCCAGCCCCTAGCCCAGCCCCAGCTCAGCCCCACCCAGCCTAGCTCCAGCCCTATCCCAGCCCAGCCCCAGCCCCTGCCCTACCCCAGCCCTGCCCCAGCAACCAGGCCCAGTCCTGCCCTAGGCCCAGCCCAGACCCCAGCCCAGTCCCACCCTCAGCCCCAGCCCAGCCCCAGCCCTGGACCCAGCCCCGGACCCAGCCCCAACGTAGACCCAGCCCCGGCCCCAGCCCAGCCCCAGCCCCACCCTCGGCCCCAGCCCAGCCCCAGCCCCTGCCCTGGACCCAGCCCCAGCCCCATCCCCAGCCCTGCCCCAGCCCTTCCCTCAGCCCTGCCCCAGCCCAGCCCCAGCCCCAGCCCAGCCCCAGCCCTGGACCCAGCCCCAGCGCCAGCCCCACCCCCGGCCCCAGCCCCGGCCCCAGCCCAGCCCCATCTCCACCCTCGGCCCCAGCCCAGACCCCAGCCCTAGCCCTGGACCCAGACCCAGCCCTTACTGCAAGAAGGGGGCCGCTTTAACGACCAATTTGATCAGCGGATTCCACTTTATTGAGCATCAGACACATCTTATATACAGTTTGCTATAATTATGCCCACTTGGCAACATACTATTGGTTGCTCTCTAAAAGGTTACATCATTGTTTTCACAACTCTGTGGAATTCTTCCATCCGGCCTAATTGCTCGCTTTCCCAGATCTCGCCTCCTCCTTATCTTGCTTGCCTCCCATCTAAGGGGCAGCTGGACTTCAGCATACCAAGCAATCAGCACTTTCTTACATCTCCTACTCCGCCACTATATTATCAACAGAGAATTCTTCAAGGCCTGAATTGCACAGGTGTTCCTGGGACGCATGTCCCCTCTTGTCCAACAACAAGCCCTAGCCCCAGCCCTGCCCAAGACTTGGTTCGAGCCCCAGTCCCAGCCCTTCCCCCAGCCCTGCTCTAGCCCAAGGCCCAGCCTCTAGCCTAGTCCTGCCCCAGGCCCGTCCCAAACCCAGCCCCCGCCCCGGCCCCAGCCCTGCACCGAACCCAGCCCCAGCCCGGCTCCACCCTGCCCCAGCATTGCCCCAGCACCAGACCTGCCCCAGCCCAGCCCCACTCTCAGCCCCAGCCCAGCCCCAGCCCCAGCCGTGCCCCAGGCCAGCCCCAGCCAAAGCCCAGCCACAGCCCTGGACCCAGCCCGAGCCCCGGATGCAGCCCCAGCCCCAGCCCAAGCCCCAGCCCCATCCCTGCCCCCATCCCAGCCCCAGCCCCAGCCCATCCCCAGCCCGGCCCCAGCCCGAGCCCCAGCCCCGGCCCCAGCACAGCGCTAGCCCAGTCCTGCCCCCAGCCCTGCCCCAGCCCAAACCCCAGCCACAGCCCAGACCCAGCCCTGCCCCAGCCCCAACCCAGCCCAGTCCTGGTCCCAGCCCAGCCCCAGCCCTGCCCCAGACCCAGACCCAGATCCAGACCCAGTCCCAGACCCATCCCTGCCCCCAGCCCAGCCCAGACCCATCCCCATCCCTTCCCCCAGCACAGCCCCAGCCCCAGCCCAGCACCAGCCCTGCTCCTAGCCTCGGGCCCAGACCCGGCCCCAACCCTACCCCAGCCCTGCCCCAGCCTCGGGCCCAGCCCTGTCCCAGGCCCAGCCCTAGCCTGTCCCTGCCCTCAGCCCGGCCCCAGCCCTGCCCTCAGCCCAGTCCCAGCCCAGCCCCAGCCCCAGCCCTAGCCCGGCCCCAGCCCTGCCCCAGCCCAGCCCCAGCCCTGCCCCAGCCCAGCCCCAGCCACAGCCCAGCCCCAGCCCTGGACCCAGCCCAGCCCAGCCCCATCCCCATCCCTTCCCCCAGCACAGCCCCAGCCCCAGCCCAGCCCCGCCCCCAGTCTGGCGCAAGCCCTGTCCCAGCCCTGCACTGACCCCAGCCTCAGCCCAGCCCAAACCCCAGCCCCAGTTCTGCCCAAGCCCTGCCCCCATCCCTGCCCCTGCCCAGCCCCAGCCACAGCCCTGCCCCCAGCCCAGCCATGGCCCCAACCCAGCCCCAGCCCCAGCCCCGGCCCCAACCTCAGTCCCAGCCTTGCCCCCAGCCCAGCCCACCCCCGTCCCCATCCCTGCGCCCAGCCCAGCCCCAGCCCCAGCCCTGCCCCAGCCCTGCCCCAGCCCTAGCCCAGCCTCCAGCCCCTAGCCCAGCCCCAGCTCATCCTCACCCAGCCCCAGCCCCAGCCCTGCCCCCAGCTCTAGCCCAGCCCCCAACCCAGCCCTAGGCCAGCCCTGCCCTCAGCCCAGCCCCAGCCCAGCCCCAGGCCCAGTCCTGCCCCAGCCCAGCCCCCATCCCCAGTCCTGCCCCAGCCCTGCCCTCACCCCAGCCCCAGCCCCAGCCCCGGCCCCAGCCCTGCCCCAGCCCAAGTCCTGCCCCAGGCCCGGCCCCAACCCCAGCCCCAGCCCAGCCCAAGACTGGGTTCCAGCCCCAGCCCCGGCCCCAACCCCAGCCCCAGCCCAGCCCAAGACTGGGTTCCAGCCCCAGCCCCGGCCCCAACCCAGCCCCAGCCCCGGCCCCAACCTTAGTCCCAGCCCTGCTCCCAGCCCCGGCCCCAGCCCTGGCTCCAGCCCCAGCCCTACCCCAGCCTCGCGCCCAGCCCTGTCCCAGCCCCAGCCCAGACCCCTGCCCACCCTCAGCCCCGGCCCCAGCCCTGCCCCAGCCCCAGCCCTAGCCCAGCCCTGCTCTCAGCCCAGCCCCAGCGAGGCCCCAGCCCTGTCCGCAGCCCTAGCCCCAGCCCCACCCTCATCCCCAGGCCCAGCCCAGCCCCCAGCCCAGCCCCACCCTCAGCTCCAGCCCAGCCCCAGCCCCAGCCCTGCCCCAGTCCCCGCCCCAGCCCAGTCCTGGTCCCAGCCTAGCCCAGCACTGCCCCAGCCCAGTCCCAGACCCAGCCCGGCCCCAGCACTACCCCAGCCCCGGCCCCAGCCCTGTCCCCAACCCTACCCCAGCCCTGCCCCAGCCTCGGGCCCAGCCCAGTCCCAGGCCCAGCCCAGACCCCAGCCCAGCCCCAGCCCCGGCCCCAGCCCTGCCCCATCCCCAGCCCTAGCCTGTCCCTGCCCTCAGCCCGGCCCCAGCCCTGCCCCAGCCCAGCCCCAACCACAGCCCAGCCCCAGCCCTGGACCCAGCCCAGCCCAGCCCCATCCCCATCCCTTCCCCCAGCACAGCCCCAGCCCCAGCCCAGCCCCAGCCCCGACCCCAGTCTGGCACAAGCCCTGTCCCAGCCCTTCACTGACCCCAGCCCCAGCCCAGCCCAAACCCCAGCCCCAGTTCTGCCCAAGCCCTGCCCCCATCCCTGCCCCTGCCCAGCCGCAGCCACAGCCCTGCCCCCAGCCCAGCCACGGCCTCAACTCAGCCCCAGCCCCAGCCCCGGCCCCAACCTCAGTCCCAGCCTTGCCCCCAGCCCAGCCCACCCCTGTCCCCATCCCTGTGCCCAGCCCAGCCCCAGCCCCAGACCTGCCCCAGCCCTGCCCCAGCCCTAGCCCAGCCTCCAGCCCCTAGCCCAGCCCCAGCTCATCCTCACCCAGCCCCAGCCCCAGCCCTGCCCCCAGCTCTAGCCCAGCCCCCAACCCAGCCCTAGGCCAGCCCTGCGCTCAGCCCAGCCCCAGCCCAGCCCCCATCCCCAGTCCTGCCCCAGCCGTGCCCTCACCCCAGCCCCAGCCCCAGCCCTGGCCCCAGCCCTGCCCCAGCCCAAGTCCTGCCCCAGGCCCGGCCCCAACCCCAGCCCCAGCCCAGCCCAAGACTGGGTTCCAGCCCCAGCCCCGGCCCCAACCCAGCCCCAGCCCTGGCCCCAACCTTAGTCCCAGCCCTGCTCCCAGCCCCGGCCCCAGCCCTGGCTCCAGCCCTACCCCAGCCCTGCCCCAGCCTCGCGCCCAGCCCTGCCCCAGCCCCAGCCCTAGCCCAGCCCTGCTCTCAGCCCAGCCCCAGCCAGGCCCCAGCCCTGTCCGCAGCCCTAGACCCAGCCCCACCCTCAGCTCCAGCCCAGCCCCAGCCCCAGCCCTACCTCAGTCCCCGCCCCAGCCCAGTCCTGGTCCCAGCCCAGCCCCAGCCCTGCCCCAGCCCCAGCCCTACCCTAGCCCTGCAACAGCCCCAGCCCTGCCCCAGCCCCAGCCCTGCCTCCAGCCCCTAGCCCAGCCGCAGCTCAGCCCCACCCAGCCCCAGCCCCAGCCCTGGCCCCATCTCTGGCCCAGCCCCCAACCCAGCCTCAGCCCCATCCCTGCCCCCAGCCCTGGCCCCAGCCCTAGCCCTACCCCAGCCGTGCCCCAGCAACCGGGCCCAGCCCTGCCCTAGGCCCAGCCCAGACCCCAGCCCAGCCCCACCCTCGGCCCCAGCCCAGCCCCAGCCCCAGCCCCAGTCCAGACTCCAGCCCAAACCTGCCCCAGCCCCCAGCCCAGCCCCATATCAGCCCCACGCGAGCCCCAGCCCCAGCCACGGCTCCATCCCCCAGCCCAGCTCCAGCCCTGTCCCAGCCCAGCCCCAGCCCCTGCCCTACCCCAGCCCTGCCCCAGCAACCAGGCCCAGTCCTGCCCTAGGCCCAGCCCAGACCCCAGCCCAGTCCCACCCTCAGCCCCAGCCCAGCCCCAGCCCCAGCCCTGGACCCAGCCCCGGACCCAGCCCCAACCCAGACCCAGCCCCGGCCCCTGCCCTGGACCCAGCCCCAGCCCCATCCCCAGCCCTGCCCCAGCCCTTCCCTCAGCCCTGCCCCAGCCCAGCCCCAGCCACAGCCCAGCCCCAGCCCTGGACCCAGCCCCAACGCCAGCCCCACCCCCGGCCCCAGCCCCGGCCCCAGCCCAGCCCCATCTCCACCCTCGGCCCCAGCCCAGACCCCAGCCCTAGCCCTGGACCCAGACCCAGCCCTAGCCCCAGCCCTGCCCAAGACTTGGTTCCAGCCCCAGTCCCAGCCCTTCCCCCAGCCCTGCTCTAGCCCAAGGCTCAGCCTCTAGCCTAGTCCTGCCCCAGGCCCGTCCCAAACCCAGCCCCCGCCCCGGCCCCAGCCCTGCACTGAACCCAGCCCCAGCCCAGCTCCACCCTGCCCCAGCATTGCCCCAGCACCAGACCTGCCCCAGCCCAGCCCCACTCTCAGCCCCAGCCCAGCCCCAGCCCCAGCCGTGCCCCAGGCCAGCCCCAGCCAAAGCCCAGCCACAGCCCTGGACCCAGCCCCAGCCCCGGATGCAGCCCCAGCCCCAGCCCAAGCCCCAGCCCCATCCCTGCCCCCATCCCAGCCCCAGCCCCAGCCCAGCCCCAGCCCGGCCCCAGCCCGAGCCCCAGCCCCGGCCCCAGCACAGCGCTAGCCCAGTCCTGCCCCCAGCCCTGCCCCAGCCCAAACCCCAGCCACAGCCCAGACCCAGCCCTGCCCCAGCCCCAACCCAGCCCAGTCCTGGTCCCAGCCCAGCCCCAGCCCTGCCCCAGACCCAGACCCAGATCCAGACCCAGTCCCAGACCCATCCCTGCCCCCAGCCCAGCCCAGACCCATCCCCATCCCTTCCCCCAGCACAGCCCCAGCCCCAGCCCAGCACCAGCCCCAGCCCTGCCCCAGCCCTGCCCCAGCCCTAGCCCAGCCTCCAGCCCCTAGCCCAGCCCCAGCTCATCCTCACCCAGCCCCAGCCCCAGCCCTGCCCTCAGCTCTAGCCCAGCCCCCAACCCAGCCCTAGGCCAGCCCTGCCATCAGCCCAGCCACAGCCCAGCCCCAGGCCCAGTCCTGCCCCAGCCCAGCCCCCATCCCCAGTCCTGCCCCAGCCCTGCCCTCACCCCAGCCCCAGCAACAGCCCCGGCCCCAGCCCAGCCCCATCCCCATCCCTTCCCCCAGCACAGCCCCAGCCCCAGCCCAGCCCCAGCCCCGACCCCAGTCTGGCGCAAGCCCTGTCCCAGCCCTGCACTGACCCCAGCCCCAGCCCAGCCCAAACCCCAGCCCCAGTTCTGCCCAAGCCCTGCCCCCATCCCTGCCTCTGCCCAGCCCCAGCCACAGCCCTGCCCCCAGCCCAGCCATGGCCCCAACCCAGCCCCAGCCCCAGCCCCGGCCCCACCCTCAGTCCCAGCCTTGCCCCCAGCCCAGCCCACCCCCGTCCCCATCCCTGCGCCCAGCCCAGCCCCAGCCCCAGACCTGCCCCAGCCCTGCCCCAGCCCTAGCCCAGCCTCCAGCCCCTAGCCCAGCCCCAGCTCATCCTCACCCAGCCCCAGCCCCAGCCCTGCCCCCAGCTCTAGCCCAGCCCCCAACCCAGCCCTAGGCCAGCCCTGCCCTCAGCCCAGCCCCAGCCCAGCCCCAGGCCCAGTCCTGCCCCAGCCCAGCCCCCATCCCCAGTCCTGCCCCAGCCCTGCCCTCACCCCAGCCCCAGCCCCAGCCCCGGCCCCAGCCCTGCCCCAGCCCAAGTCCTGCCCCAGGCCCGGCCCCAACCCCAGCCCCAGCCCAGCCCAAGACTGGGTTCCAGCCCCAGCCCCGGCCCCAACCCAGCCCCAGCCCCGGCCCCAACCTTAGTCCCAGCCCTGGCCCCAACCTTAGTCCCATCCCTGCTCCCAGCCCCGGCCCCAGCCCTGGCTCCAGCCCTACCCCAGCCCTGCCCCAGCCTCGCGCCCAGCCCTGTCCCAGCCCCAGCCCAGACCCCTGCCCACCCTCAGCCCCGGCCCCAGCCCTGCCCCAGCCCCAGCCCTAGCCCAGCCCTGCTCTCAGCCCAGCCCCAGCCAGGCCCCAGCCCTGTCCGCAGCCCTAGCCCCAGCCCCACCCTCATCCCCAGGCCCAGCCCAGCCCCCAGCCCAGCCCCACCCTCAGCTCCAGCCCAGCCCCAGCCCCAGCCCTGCCCCAGTCCCAACCCAGCCCAGTCCTGGTCCCAGCCCAGCCCCAGCCCTGCCCCAGACCCAGACCCAGATCCAGACCCAGTCCCAGACCCATCCCTGCCCCCAGCCCAGCCCAGACCCATCCCCATCCCTTCCCCCAGCACAGCCCCAGCCCCAGCCCAGCACCAGCCCTACTCCTAGCCTAGGGCCCAGACCTGGCCCCAGCCCATCCCCAGCCCTGCCCCAGCCTCGGGCCCAGCCCTGTCCCAGGCCCAGCCCTAGCCTGTCCCTGCCCTCAGCCCGGCCCCAGCCCTGCCCTCAGCCCAGTCCCAGCCCAGCCCCAGCCCCAGCCCTAGCCCGGCCCCAGCCCTGCCCCAGCCCAGCCCCAGCCACAGCCCAGCCCCAGCCCTGGACCCAGCCCAGCCCAGCCCCATCCCCATCCCTTCCCCCAGCACAGCCCCAGCCCCAGCCCAGCCCCGCCCCCAGTCTGGCGCAAGCCCTGTCCCAGCCCTGCACTGACCCCAGCCCCAGCCCAGCCCAAAGCCCAGCCCCAGTTCTGCCCAAGCCCTGCCCCCATCCCTGCCCCTGCCCAGCCCCAGCCACAGCCCTGCCCCCAGCCCAGCCATGGCCCCAACCCAGCCCCAGCCCCAGCCCCGGCCCCAACCTCAGTCCCAGCCTTGCCCCCAGCCCAGCCCACCCCCGTCCCCATCCCTGCGCCCAGCCCAGCCCCAGCCCCAGCCCTGCCCCAGCCCTGCCCCAGCCCTAGCCCAGCCTCCAGCCCCTAGCCCAGCCCCAGCTCATCCTCACCCAGCCCCAGCCCCAGCCCTGCCCCCAGCTCTAGCCCAGCCCCCAACCCAGCCCTAGGCCAGCCCTGCCCTCAGCCCAGCCCCAGCCCAGCCCCAGGCCCAGTCCTGCCCCAGCCCAGCCCCCATCCCCAGTCCTGCCCCAGCCCTGCCCTCACCCCAGCCCCAGCCCCAGCCCCGGCCCCAGCCCTGCCCCAGCCCAAGTCCTGCCCCAGGCCCGGCCCCAACCCCAGCCCCAGCCCAGCCCAAGACTGGGTTCCAGCCCCAGCCCCGGCCCCAACCCAGCCCCAGCCCCGGCCCCAGCCTTAGTCCCAGCCCTGCTCCCAGCCCCGGCCCCAGCCCTGGCTCCAGCCCTACCCCAGCCCTGCCCCAGCCTCGCGCCCAGCCCTGTCCCAGCCCCAGCCCAGACCCCTGCCCACCCTCAGCCCCGGCCCCAGCCCTGCCCCAGCCCCAGCCCTAGCCCAGCCCTGCTCTCAGCCCAGCCCCAGCCAGGCCCCAGCCCTGTCCGCAGCCCTAGCCCCAGCCCCACCCTCATCCCCAGGCCCAGCCCAGCCCCCAGCCCAGCCCCACCCTCAGCTCCAGCCCAGCCCCAGCCCCAGCCCTGCCCCAGTCCCCGCCCCAGCCCAGTCCTGGTCCCAGCCTAGCCCCAGCCCTGCCCCAGCCCAGTCCCAGACCCAGCCCGGCCCCAGCACAACCCCAGCCCCGGCCCCAGCCCTGTCCCCAACCCTACCCCAGCCCTGCCCCAGCCTCGGGCCCAGCCCAGTCCCAGGCCCAGCCCAGACCCCAGCCCAGCCCCAGCCCCGGCCCCAGCCCTGCCCCATCCCCAGCCCTAGCCTGTCCCTGCCCTCAGCCCGGCCCCAGCCCTGCCCCAGCCCAGCCCCAACCACAGCCCAGCCCCAGCCCTGGACCCAGCCCAGCCCAGCCCCATCCCCATCCCTTCCCCCAGCACAGCCCCAGCCCCAGCCCAGCCCCAGCCCCGACCCCAGTCTGGCACAAGCCCTGTCCCAGCCCTTCACTGACCCCAGCCCCAGCCCAGCCCAAACCCCAGCCCCAGTTCTGCCCAAGCCCTGCCCCCATCCCTGCCCCTGCCCAGCCCCAGCCACAGCCCTGCCCCCAGCCCAGCCACGGCCCCAACCTCAGTCCCAGCCTTGCCCCCAGCCCAGCCCACCCCCATCCCCATCCCTGTGCCCAGCCCAGCCCTAGCCCCAGCCCTGCCCCAGCCCTGCCCCAGCCCTAGCCCAGCCTCCAGCCCCTAGCCCAGCCCCAGCTCATCCTCACCCAGCCCCAGCCCCAGCCCTGCCCCCAGCTCTAGCCCAGCCCCCAACCCAGCCCTAGGCCAGCCCTGCGCTCAGCCCAGCCCCAGCCCAGCCCCCATCCCCAGTCCTGCCCCAGCCGTGCCCTCACCCCAGCCCCAGCCCCGGCCCCGGCCCCAGACCTGCCGCAGCCCAAGTCCTGCCCCAGGCCCGGCCCCAACCCCAGCCCCAGCCCAGCCCAAGACTGGGTTCCAGCCCCAGCCCCGGCCCCAACCCAGCCCCAGCCCCGGCCCCAACCTTAGTCCCAGCCCTGCTCCCAGCCCCGGCCCCAGCCCTGGCTCCAGCCCTACCCCAGCCCTGCCCCAGCCTCGCGCCCAGCCCTGTCCCAGCCCCAGCCCAGACCCCAGCCCACCCTCAGCCCCGGCCCCAGCCCTGCCCCAGCCCCAGCCCTAGCCCAGCCCTGCTCTCAGCCCAGCCCCAGCCAGGCCCCAGCCCTGTCCGCAGCCCTAGACCCAGCCCCACCCTCAGCTCCAGCCCAGCCCCAGCCCCAGCCCTACCTCAGTCCCCGCCCCAGCCCAGTCCTCGTCCCAGCCCAGCCCCAGCCCTGCCCCAGCCCCAGCCCTACCCTAGCCCTGCAACAGCCCCAGCCCTGCCCCAGCCCCAGCCCAGCCTCCAGCCCCTAGCCCAGCCCCAGCTCAGCCCCACCCAGCCCCAGCCCCAGCCCTGGCCCCATCTCTGGCCCAGCCCCCAACCCAGCCTCAGCCCCATCCCTGCCCCCAGCCCTGGCCCCAGCCCTAGCCCTACCCCAGCCGTGCCCCAGCAACCGGGCCCAGCCCCACCCTCGGCCCCAGCCCAGCCCCAGCCGCAGTCCAGACTCCAGCCCAAACCTGCCCCATATCAGCCCCACGCGAGCCCCAGGCCCAGCCACGGCTCCATCCCCCAGCCCAGCCCCAGCCCCTGCCCTACCCCAGCCCTGCCCCAGCAACCAGGCCCAGTCCTGCCCTAGGCCCAGCCCAGACCCCAGCCCAGTCCCACCCTCAGCCCCAGCCCAGCCCCAGCCCCAGCCCTGGACCCAGCCCCGGACCCAGCCCCAACCCGGACCCAGCCCCGGCCCCAGCCCAGCCCCAGCCCCACCCTCGGCCCCAGCCCAGCCCCAGCCCCTGCCCTGGACCCAGCCCCAGCCCCATCCTCAGCCCTGCCCCAGCCCTTCCCTCAGCCCTGCCCCAGCCCAGCCCCAGCCACAGCCCAGCCACAGCCCTGGACCCAGCCCCAGCCCCAGCCCCAGCCCCACCCCCGGCCCCAGCCCCGGCCCCAGCCCAGCCCCATCTCCACCCTCGGCCCCAGCCCAGACCCCAGCCCTAGCCCTGGACCCAGACCCAGCCCTAGCCCCAGCCCTGCCCAAGACTTGGTTCCAGCCCCAGTCCCAGCCCTTCCCCCAGCCCTGCTCTAGCCCAAGGCCCAGCCTCTAGCCTAGTCCTGCCCCAGGCCCGTCCCAAACCCAGCCCCCGCCCCGGCCCCAGCCCTGCACCGAACCCAGCCCCAGCCCAGCTCCACCCTGCCCCAGCATTGCCCCAGCACCAGACCTGCCCCAGCCCAGCCCCAGCCCCAGCCAAAGCCCAGCCCCAGCCCCAGCCGTGCCCCAGGCCAGCCCCAGCCAAAGCCCAGCCACAGCCCTGGACCCAGCCCCAGCCCCGGATGCAGCCCCAGCCCCAGCCCAAGCCCCAGCCCCATCCCTGCCCCCAGCCCAGCCCCAGCCCCAGCCCAGCCCCAGCCCGGCCCCAGCCCGAGCCCCAGCCCCGGCCCCAGCACAGCGCTAGCCCAGTCCTGCCCCCAGCCCTGCCCCAGCCCAAACCCCAGCCACAGCCCAGACCCAGCCCTGCCCCAGCCCCAACCCTGCCCAGTCCTGGTCCCAGCCCAGCCCCAGCCCTGCCCCAGACCCAGACCCAGATCCAGACCCAGTCCCAGACCCATCCCTGCCCCCAGCCCAGCCCAGACCCATCCCCATCCCTTCCCCCAGCACAGCCCCAGCCCCAGCCCAGCACCAGCCCCAGCCCTGCCCCAGCCCTGCCCCAGCCCTAGCCCAGCCTCCAGCCCCTAGCCCAGCCCCAGCTCATCCTCACCCAGCCCTAGCCCCAGCCCTGCCTTCAGCTCTAGCCCAGCCCCCAACCCAGCCCTAGGCCAGCCCTGCCCTCAGCCCAGCCCCAGCCCTGGACCCAGGCCCAGTCCTGCCCCAGCCCTGCCCTCACCCCAGCCCCAGCCCCAGCCCCGGCCCCAGCCCTGCCCCAGCCCAAGTCCTGCCCCAGGCCCGGCCCCAACCCCAGCCCCAGCCCAGCCCAAGACTGGGTTCCAGCCCCAGCCCCGGCCCCAACCCAGCCCCAGCCCCGGCCCCAGCCTTAGTCCCAGCCCTGCTCCCAGCCCCGGCCCCAGCCCTGGCTCTAGCCCTACCCCAGCCCTGCCCCAGCCTCGCGCCCAGCCCTGTCCCAGCCCCAGCCCAGACCCCAGCCCACCCTCAGCCCAGGCCCCAACCCTGCCCCAGCCCCAGCCCTAGCCCAGCCCTGCTCTCAGCCCAGCCCCAGCCAGGCCCCAGCCCTGTCCGCAGCCCTAGCCCCAGCCCCACCCTCATCCCCAGGCCCAGCCCAGCCCCCAGCCCAGCCCCACCCTCAGCTCCAGCCCAGCCCCAGCCCCAGCCCTGCCCCAGTCCCCGCCCCAGCCCAGTCCTGGGCCCAGCCCTTCTCCAGCTCCAGCCCTAGCCCTGTCCCTAGCCCCGGCCCCTTCCCCAGCCCCATTCCTGCCACATCCCAGCCCCCATACCCAGCCCTGCCTTGAGCCCAGCCCCAGCCCTACCCCAGCCCTGCCCCAGAAACCGGGCCCAGCCCTGGCCCAGGTTCAGCCCAGACCCCAGCCCAGCCCCACCCTCAGCTCCAGCCCAGCCCCAGCCCCAGCCCTACCTCAGTCCCCGCCCCAGCCCAGTCCTGGTCCCAGCCCAGCCCCAGCCCTGCCCTAGCCCTGCAACAGCCCCAGCCCTGCCCCAGCCCTGCCCCAGCCCCAGCCCAGCCTCCAGCCCCTAGCCCAGCCCCAGCTCAGCCCCACCCAGCCCCAGCCCCAGCCCTGGCCCCATCCCTGGCCCAGCCCCCAACCCAGCCTCAGCCCCATCCCGGCCCCCTACCCTGACCCCAGCCCTAACCCTACCCCAGCCGTGCCCCAGCAACCGGGCCCAGCCCTGCCCTAGGCCCAGCCCAGACCCCAGCCCAGCCCCACCCTCGGCCCCAGCCCAGCCCCAGCCCCAGTCCAGACTAGAGCCCAAACCTGCCCCAGCCCCCAGACCAGCCCCAGACCAGCCCCACGTGAGCCCCAGCCCCAGCCACGGCTCCATCCCCCAGCCCAGCTCCAGCCCTGTCCCAGCCCAGCCCCAGCCCCTGCCCTACCCCAGCCCTGCCCCAGCAACCAGGCCCAGTCCTGCCCTAGGCCCAGCCCAGACCCCAGCCCAGTCCCACCCTCAGCCCCAGCCCAGCCCAGACCCCAGCCCTGCCCCAGCCCCAGCCCCAGCCCCAGCCCAGCCCCAACCCGGACCCAGCCCCGGCCCCAGCCCAGCCCCAGCCCCACCCTCGGCCCTAGCCCAGCCCCAACCCCTGCCCTGGACCCAGCCCCAGCCCCATCCCCAGCCCTGCCCCAGCCCTTCCCTCAGCCCTGCCCCAGCCCAGCCCCAGCCACAGCCCAGCCCCAGCCCTGGACCCAGCCCCAGCGCCAGCCCCACCCCCGGCCCCAGCCCCGGCCCCAGCCCAGCCCCATCTCCACGCTCGGCCCCAGCCCAGACCCCAGCCCTAGCCCTGGACCCAGACCCAGCCCTAGCCCCAGCCCTGCCCAAGACGTGGTTCCAGCCCCAGTCCCAGCCCTTCCCCCAGCCCTGCTCTAGCCCAGAGCCCAGCCTCTAGCCTAGTCCTGCCCCAGGCCCGTCCCAAACCCAGCCCCCGCCCCGGCCCCAGCCCTGCACCGAACCCAGCCCCAGCCCGGCTCCACCCTGCCCCAGCATTGCCCCAGCACCAGACCTGCCCCAGCCCAGCCCCAGCCCCAGCCGTGCCCCAGGCCAGCCCCAGCCAAAGCCCAGCCACAGCCCTGGACCCAGCCCCAGCCCCGGATGCAGCCCCAGCCCCAGCCCCAACCCTGCCCCAGTCTTCGCCCCAGCCCAGTCCTGGTGCCAGCCCGGCCCCAGCCCAGCCCCTGCCCCGGCCCCAGCCCTGTCCTCAGCCCCACCCACAGCCCATCCCCAGCCCTGTCCCAGTCCCCACCCCAGCCTCATCCCCAGCCCTACCCCAGCCCAACCCCCAGCCCAGCCCCTGCTCCAGCACTGCCCCAGCCCAAGCCCCAGCCCAGCCCCTGCCCCTAGCCCAGCCCCAGCCCTGCCCCCAGCCCAGCCCCAGCCCATAGCCCAGCCCTGCCCCAGCCCTGGACCCAGCCCCAGCCCCATCCCTGCCCCCAGCCCAGCCCCAGCCCCAGCCAAGCCCCAGCCCTGCCCCAGCCCCAGCCACAGCCTTGGCCCCAGCCCAGCGCAAGCCCAGCCCTGCCCCAGCCCTAGCCCAGCCCTGCCCCAGGCCCAGCCCTAGCCCAGCCCTGCCCCAGCCCCAGCCCCAGCCCTGCCCCAGCCCAGCCCCAGCCCCAGTCCAGCCCCATCCCTGGACCCAGCCCCAGCCCCAGCCCCAGCCCAGCCCCAGTCCCTGCCCCAGCCCAGTCCTGGTCCCAGCCTAGCCCCAGCCCTGCCCCAGCCCAAGCTGCAGCCCCAGCCCCATCACCATCCCTGCCCCCAGACCAGCCCCAGCTTTAGCCCAGCCCCAGCCCTGCCCCAGACTCGGGCCCAGCCCTGTCCCAGGCCCAGCCCAGACCCCAGCCCAGCCTCAGCCCCGGCCCCAGCCCTGCCCCAGCCCCAGCCCTAGCCCAGCCCCACCCTCAGCCCAGCTCCAGCCTGGCCCCAGCCCTGTCCGCAGCTCGGGCCCCAGCGCTGCCCTCAGCCCAGCCCCAGCCCCAGCCCGGCCCCAGCCCTGACCCAGCCCTGCCCCCGCACTGTCACCAGCCCAGCCCCAGCCCTGCCCCAGTCCCAGCCACAGCCCAGCCCCCGCACCATCCCTTTCCCCAGCCCCGGCCCCAGTCCCAGCCCCAGCCCTGCCCAAGACTTGGTTCCAGCCCCAGCCCCAGCCACAGCCCTGCCCCAGCCCAGCCCCAGCCACAGCCCTGCCCCAGCCCTGCCCCACACCCAGCCCCAGCCCCAGCCCCAGCCCTGCCCCCAGCCCAGCCCCTGCCCCAGCCTAGCCCCAGCCCTGCCCCACACCCGGCCCCATCCCCGGCCCCAGCCCAGCCCTAGAACAGCCCAGCCCCAGCCCCGGCCTCAGCTCTGCCCCAGCCCCACACCCGGCCCCAGCCCCGGCCCCAGCCCAGCCCTAGCCCAGCCCTGACCCAGCCCAGGCCCCAGCTCTGCCCCAGCCCCAGCCCCGGCCCCAGCCAAGCCCCAGCCCTGCCCCAGCCCCAGCCACAGCCTTGGCCCCAGCCCAGCGCAAGCCCAGCCCTGCCCCAGCCCTAGCCCAGCCCTGCCCCAGGCCCAGCCCTAGCCCAGCCCTGCCCCAGCCCCAGCCCCAGCCCTGCCCCAGCCCAGCCCCAGCCCCAGTCCAGCCCCATCCCTGGACCCAGCCCTAGCCCAGCCCTGCCCCAGGCCCAGCCCTAGCCCAGCCCTGCCCCATCCCCAGCCCCAGCCCTGCCCCAGCCCAGCCCCAGCCCCAGTCCAGCCCCATCCCTGGACCCAGCCCCAGCCCCAGCCCCAGCCCCAGCCCAGTCCCAGTCCCTGCCCCAGCCCAGTCCTGGTCCCAGCCTAGCCCCAGCCCTGCCCCAGCCCAAGCCGCAGCCCTAGCCCCATCACCATCCCTGCCCCCAGACCAGCCCCAGCTTTAGCCCAGCCCCAGCCCTGCCCCAGACTCGGGCCCAGCCCTGTCCCAGGCCCAGCCCAGACCCCAGCCCAGCCTCAGCCCCGGCCCCAGCCCTGCCCCAGCCCCAGCCCTAGCCCAGCCCCACCCTCAGCCCAGCTCCAGCCTGGCCCCAGCCCTGTCCGCAGCTCGGGCCCCAGCGCTGCCCTCAGCCCAGCCCCAGCCCCAGCCCGGCCCCAGCCCTGACCCAGCCCTGCCCCCGCACTGTCACCAGCCCAGCCCCAGCCCTGCCCCAGTCCCAGCCACAGCCCAGCCCCCGCACCATCCCTTTCCCCAGCCCCGGCCCCAGTCCCAGCCCCAGCCCTGCCCAAGACTTGGTTCCAGCCCCAGCCCCAGCCACAGCCCTGCCCCAGCCCAGCCCCAGCCACAGCCCTGCCCCAGCCCTGCCCCACACCCAGCCCCAGCCCCAGCCCCAGCCCTGCCCCCAGCCCAGCCCCCGCCCCAGCCTAGCCCCAGCCCTGCCCCACACCCGGCCCCATCCCCGGCCCCAGCCCAGCCCTAGAACAGCCCAGCCCCAGCCCCGGCCTCAGCTCTGCCCCAGCCCCACACCCGGCCCCATCCCCGGCCCCAGCCCAGCCCTAGCCCAGCCCTGAGCCAGCCCAGGCCCCAGCTCTGCCCCAGCCCCAGCCCCGGCCCCAGCCAAGCCCCAGCCCTGCCCCAGCCCCAGCCACAGCCTTGGCCCCAGCCCAGCGCAAGCCCAGCCCTGCCCCAGCCCTAGCCCAGCCCTGCCCCAGGCCCAGCCCTAGCCCAGCCCTGCCCCAGCCCCAGCCCCAGCCCTGCCCCAGCCCAGCCCCAGCCCCAGTCCAGCCCCATCCCTGGACCCAGCCCTAGCCCAGCCCTGCCCCAGGCCCAGCCCTAGCCCAGCCCTGCCCCAGCCCCAGCCCCAGCCCTGCCCCAGCCCAGCCCCAGCCCCAGTCCAGCCCCATCCCTGGACCCAGCCCCAGCCCCAGCCCCAGCCCCAGCCCAGTCCCAGTCCCTGCCCCAGCCCAGTCCTGGTCCCAGCCTAGCCCCAGCCCTGCCCCAGCCCAAGCCGCAGCCCTAGCCCCATCACCATCCCTGCCCCCAGACCAGCCCCAGCTTTAGCCCAGCCCCAGCCCTGCCCCAGACTCGGGCCCAGCCCTGTCCCAGGCCCAGCCCAGACCCCAGCCCAGCCTCAGCCCCGGCCCCAGCCCTGCCCCAGCCCCAGCCCTAGCCCAGCCCCACCCTCAGCCCAGCTCCAGCCTGGCCCCAGCCCTGTCCGCAGCTCGGGCCCCAGCGCTGCCCTCAGCCCAGCCCCAGCCCCAGCCCGGCCCCAGCCCTGACCCAGCCCTGCCCCCGCACTGTCACCAGCCCAGCCCCAGCCCTGCCCCAGTCCCAGCCACAGCCCAGCCCCCGCACCATCCCTTTCCCCAGCCCCGGCCCCAGTCCCAGCCCCAGCCCTGCCCAAGACTTGGTTCCAGCCCCAGCCCCAGCCACAGCCCTGCCCCAGCCCTGCCCCACACCCGGCCCCAGCCCCAGCCCCAGCCCTGCCCACAGCCCAGCCCCAGCCCCAGCCTAGCCCCAGCCCTGCCCCACACCCGGCCCCATCCCCGGCCCCAGCCCAGCCCTAGAACAGCCCAGCCCCAGCCCCGGCCTCAGCTCTGCCCCAGCCCCACACCCGGCCCCAGCCCCGGCCCCAGCCCAGCCCTAGCCCAGCCCTGAGCCAGCCCAGGCCCCAGCTCTGCCCCAGCCCCAGCCCCGGCCCCAGCCGCAGCCCCAGCCTTGCCCAAGACTTGGTTCCAGCCCCAGCCCCAGCCCCAGCCCTGCCCAAGACTTGGTTCCAGCCCCAGCCCCAGCCCCAGCCCTGCCCCAGCACAGCCCCAGCCCCAGCCTGGCCCCAGCCCTGTCCGCAGCCCCAGCCCCAGCCCCAGCCTCACCCTCGGCCCTAGCCTAGCCCCAGCCACAGCCCAGCCCCAGCCCTGCCCAAGACTTTGTTCCAGCCCCAGCCCCAGCCCCAGCCCCCGGCCCCAGCCCAGCCCCAGCCCCATCCCTGCCCCCAGCCCAGCCCGAGCCCCAGCCTAGCCCCAGCCCTGCCCCACACCCGGCCCCATCCCCGGCCCCAGCCCAGCCCTAGCCCAGCCCTGCCCCCAGCCCAGCCCCAGCCCAAGGCCCAGCCTCCAGCCTAGTCCTGCCTCAGCCCCAGCCCCAGCCCCAGCCCCGGCTCCAGCCCTACCCCAGCCCTGCCCCACACCCGGCCCCATCCCCGGCCCCAGCCCAGCCCTAGCCCAGCCCTGACCCAGCCCAGGCCCCAGCTCTGCCCCAGCCCCAGCCCCATCCCTGCCCCCAGCCCAGCCCGAGCCCCAGCCTAGCCCCAGCCCTCCCCCACACCCGGCCCCATCCCCGGCCCCAGCCCAGCCCTAGCCCAGCCCTGACCCAGCCCCAGCACTAGCCCAGCCCTGCCCTCAGCCCAGCCCCCGGCCTGGACCCAGCCGCAGCCTATCCCCGAACCCAGCCCCAGCCCGGCCCCAGCCCTGCCCCAGCTCGGGCCCCAGCGCTGCCCTCAGCCCAGCCCCAGCCCCAGCCAGGCCCCAGCCCTGACCCAGCCCCGGCCCCCGCACTGTCAGCAGCCCAGCCCCAGCCCTGCCCCAGTCTTAGCCCCAGCCCCGGCCCCAGCCCCAGCCCCAGCCCTGCCCAAGACTAGGTTCCAGCCCCAGCCCCAGCCCCAGCCCTGCCCCAGCCCAGCCCCAGCCACAGCCTGGCCTCAGCCCTGTCCACAGCCCCAGCCCCAGCCCCAGCCCCACCCTCGGCCCCAGCCTAGCCCCAGCCACAGCCCAGCCCCAACCCTGGACCCAGCCCCAGCCCCAGCCCCAGCCCTGCCCCAGGCCCAGCCCAGACGCCAGCCCAGCCCCATCCCAATCCCTGCCCCCAGCCCCAGCCCCATCCCTGCCCTAGCCCAAGCCCCATCCCAATCCATGCCCCTAGCCCAGCCCCAGCCCTGCCCTAGCCCAAGCCCCAGCCCCAGCCCCAGCCCCAGCCCTGTCCCAGCCCAGCCACAGCCACAGCCCAGCCCCATCCCTGGACCCAGCCCCAGCCCCAGCCCCAGCCCCAGCCCAGCCCTAGTCCCTGCCCCAGCCCAGTCCTAGTCCCAGCCCAGCCCCAGCCATGCCCCAGCCCAAGCCACAGCCCCAGCCCCAGCCCGGCCCCCAGCCCAGCCCAGCCCCAGCCCAGCCCCAGCCCCAGCCCTGCCCCAGGCCCAGCCCAGACCCCAGCCCAGCCTCAGCCCCAGCCCCAGCCCTGCCCCAGCCCCAGCCCTAGCCCAGCCCTGCCCTTAGCCCAGTCCCAGCCTGGCCCCAGCACTGTCCACAGCCCCAGCCACAGCCACAGCCCAGCCCCAGCTCTGGACCCAGCCCCAGCCCCAGCCCACCCCCGGCCTCAGACCCGGCCCCAGCCCAGCCCCAGCCCCATCCATGCCCCCAGCCCAGCATCAGCTCCAGGCTAACCCCAAACCTGCCCCACCCCCCAGCCCGATCCCCAGCCGCAGCCCAGCCCTAGCCCAGCCCTGCCCCAGCCCCTGCCCTGCCCCAGCCCCAGCCCTAGCCCAGCCCTAGTCCCTGCCCCAGCCCAGTCCTAGTCCCAGCCCAGCCCCAGCCCTGCCCTCAGCCCAACCCCACCCTGGACCCAGCCCCAGCCCTGCCCCAGCCCAATCCCCTGCCCCAGCCCTGCCACAATCCCTGCCCCAGCCCCAGCCCTGCCCCAATCTCTTCCCCAGCCCTGGCCCTGCCGCAATCCCGACCCCCGCCCTGCCCCAGCCCCTGCCTAGCCCCGGCCCCAGCTCCGGCCCCAGTCCAGCCCTATCCGTGCCCCAGCCCTGCCTAAGCCTTGGCCCCAGCTTAGCCCCAGCTCAGCCCCAGCTCAGCCCCAGCCCTGCACCATCCCTGCCTCAACCTGGGCCCCCAGCCCCAGCCCCAGCCCCAGCCAGGCCCCAGCCCTGACCCAGCCCCGGCCCCCGCACTGTCAGCAGCCCAGCCCCAGCCCTGCCCCAGTGTTAGCCCCAGCCCCGGCCCCAGCCCCAGCCCCAGCCCTGCCCAAGACTAGGTTCCAGCCCCAGCCCCAGCCCCAGCCCTGCCCCAGCCCAGCCCCAGCCACAGCCCGGCCTCAGCCCTGTCCACAGCCCCAGCCCCAGCCCCAGCCCCACCCTCGGCCCCAGCCTAGCCCCAGCCACAGCCCAGCCCCAACCCTGGACCCAGCCCCAGCCCCAGCCCCAGCCCTGCCCCAGGCCCAGCCCAGACGCCAGCCCAGCCCCATCCCAATCCCTGCCCCCAGCCCCAGCCCCATCCCTGCCCTAGCCCAAGCCCCATCCCAATCCATGCCCCTAGCCCAGCCCCAGCCCTGCCCTAGCCCAAGCCCCAGCCCCAGCCCCAGCCCCAGCCCTGTCCCAGCCCAGCCACAGCCACAGCCCAGCCCCATCCCTGGACCCAGCCCCAGCCCCAGCCCCAGCCCCAGCCCAGCCCTAGTCCCTGCCCCAGCCCAGTCCTAGTCCCAGCCCAGCCCCAGCCCTGCCCCAGCCCAAGCCACAGCCCCAGCCCCAGCCCGGCCCCCAGCCCAGCCCAGCCCCAGCCCAGCCCCAGCCCCAGCCCTGCCCCAGGCCCAGCCCAGACCCCAGCCCAGCCTCAGCCCCAGCCCCAGCCCTGCCCCAGCCCCAGCCCTAGCCCAGCCCTGCCCTTAGCCCAGTCCCAGCCTGGCCCCAGCACTGTCCACAGCCCCAGCCACAGCCACAGCCCAGCCCCAGCTCTGGACCCAGCCCCAGCCCCAGCCCACCCCCGGCCTCAGACCCGGCCCCAGCCCAGCCCCAGCCCCATCCATGCCCCCAGCCCAGCATTAGCTCCAGGCTAACCCCAAACCTGCCCCACCCCCAGCCCGATCCCCAGCCGCAGCCCAGCCCTAGCCCAGCCCTGCCCCAGCCCCTGCCCTGCCCCAGCCCCAGCCCTAGCCCAGCCCTAGTCCCTGCCCCAGCCCAGTCCTAGTCCCAGCCCAGCCCCAGCCCTGCCCTCAGCCCAACCCCACCCTGGACCCAGCCCCAGCCCTGCCCCGAACCAAGCCCCAGCCCAGCCCCAGCCCTGCCCCAACCCCAGCCCCAGACCCCAGCACAGCCCCAGCCTAGCCCGAGCCACCGCCCCAGCCCTGCCCCAGCACCGACCCCAGCCCAGCCCAAAGCCCAGCCCCAGCCCCGGCCCCAGCCCCCAGCCCTGCCCCAGCCGTGCCCCCAGCCCTGCCCCTGCCCAGCCCCAACCCCAGCCCTGTCCACAGCCCTGTCCCCAGCCCTGCCCCCATCCCTACCCCTGCCCAGCCCTGCCCCAGCCCAGCCCCCAGCCCAGGCACAGACCAGCCCCAGCCCTGCCCCCAGCCCCAGCCCCAGCCCTGCCCCAGCCATGGCCCAGCCCCCGCCCCAGCCCTGCCCCAGCCCAATCCCCTGCCCCAGCCCTGCCACAATCCCTGCCCCAGCCCCAGCCCTGCCCCAATCTCTTCCCCAGCCCTGGCCCTGCCGCAATCCCGACCCCCGCCCTGCCCCAGCCCCTGCCTAGCCCCGGCCCCAGCTCCGGCCCCAGTCCAGCCCTATCCGTGCCCCCAGCCCTGCCTAAGCCTTGGCCCCAGCTTAGCCCCAGCTCAGCCCCAGCTCAGCCCCAGCCCTGCACCATCCCTGCCTCAACCTGGGCCCCCAGCCCCAGCCCCAGCCCCAGCCAGGCCCCAGCCCTGACCCAGCCCCGGCCCCCGCACTGTCAGCAGCCCAGCCCCAGCCCTGCCCCAGTCTTAGCCCCAGCCCCGGCCCCAGCCCCAGCCCCAGCCCTGCCCAAGACTAGGTTCCAGCCCCAGCCCCAGCCCCAGCCCTGCCCCAGCCCAGCCCCAGCCACAGCCCGGCCTCAGCCCTGTCCACAGCCCCAGCCCCAGCCCCAGCCCCACCCTCGGCCCCAGCCTAGCCCCAGCCACAGCCCAGCCCCAACCCTGGACCCAGCCCCAGCCCCAGCCCCAGCCCTGCCCCAGGCCCAGCCCAGACGCCAGCCCAGCCCCATCCCAATCCCTGCCCCCAGCCCCAGCCCCATCCCTGCCCTAGCCCAAGCCCCATCCCAATCCATGCCCCTAGCCCAGCCCCAGCCCTGCCCTAGCCCAAGCCCCAGCCCCAGCCCCAGCCCCAGCCCTGTCCCAGCCCAGCCACAGCCACAGCCCAGCCCCATCCCTGGACCCAGCCCCAGCCCCAGCCCCAGCCCCAGCCCAGCCCTAGTCCCTGCCCCAGCCCAGTCCTAGTCCCAGCCCAGCCCCAGCCCTGCCCCAGCCCAAGCCACAGCCCCAGCCCCAGCCCGGCCCCCAGCCCAGCCCAGCCCCAGCCCAGCCCCAGCCCCAGCCCTGCCCCAGGCCCAGCCCAGACCCCAGCCCAGCCTCAGCCCCAGCCCCAGCCCTGCCCCAGCCCCAGCCCTAGCCCAGCCCTGCCCTTAGCCCAGTCCCAGCCTGGCCCCAGCACTGTCCACAGCCCCAGCCACAGCCACAGCCCAGCCCCAGCTCTGGACCCAGCCCCAGCCCCAGCCCACCCCCGGCCTCAGACCCGGCCCCAGCCCAGCCCCAGCCCCATCCATGCCCCCAGCCCAGCATCAGCTCCAGGCTAACCCCAAACCTGCCCCACCCCCAGCCCGATCCCCAGCCGCAGCCCAGCCCTAGCCCAGCCCTGCCCCAGCCCCTGCCCTGCCCAGCCCCAGCCCTAGCCCAGCCCTAGTCCCTGCCCCAGCCCAGTCCTAGTCCCAGCCCAGCCCCAGCCCTGCCCTCAGCCCAACCCCACCCTGGACCCAGCCCCAGCCCTGCCCCGAACCAAGCCCCAGCCCAGCCCCAGCCCTGCCCCAACCCCAGCCCCAGACCCCAGCACAGCCCCAGCCTAGCCCGAGCCACCGCCCCAGCCCTGCCCCAGCACCGACCCCAGCCCAGCCCAAAGCCCAGCCCCAGCCCCGGCCCCAGCCCCCAGCCCTGCCCCAGCCGTGCCCCCAGCCCTGCCCCTGCCCAGCCCCCACCCCAGCCCTGTCCACAGCCCTGTCCCCAGCCCTGCCCCCATCCCTACCCCTGCCCAGCCCTGCCCCAGCCCAGCCCCCAGCCCAGGCACAGACCAGCCCCAGCCCTGCCCCCCAGCCCCAGCCCCAGCCCTGCCCCAGCCATGGCCCAGCCCCCGCCCCAGCCCTGCCCCAGCCCAATCCCCTGCCCCAGCCCTGCCACAATCCCTGCCCCCAGCCCCAGCCCTGCCCCAATCTCTTCCCCAGCCCTGGCCCTGCCGCAATCCCGACCCCCCGCCCTGCCCCAGCCCCTGCCTAGCCCCGGCCCCAGCTCCGGCCCCCAGTCCAGCCCTATCCGTGCCCCAGCCCTGCCTAAGCCTTGGCCCCAGCTTAAGCCCCAGCTCAGCCCCAGCTCAGCCCCAGCCCCATCACCATCCCTGCCCCCAGACCAGCCCCAGCTTTAGCCCAGCCCCAGCCCTGCCCCAGACTCGGGCCCAGCCCTGTCCCAGGCCCAGCCCAGACCCCAGCCCAGCCTCAGCCCCGGCCCCAGCCCTGCCCCAGCCCCCAGCCCTAGCCCAGCCCCACCCTCAGCCCAGCTCCAGCCTTGGCCCCAGCCCTGTCCGCAGCTCGGGCCCCAGCGCTGCCCTCAGCCCAGCCCCAGCCCCAGCCCGGCCCCCAGCCCTGACCCAGCCCTGCCCCCGCACTGTCACCAGCCCAGCCCCAGCCCTGCCCCAGTCCCAGCCACAGCCCAGCCCCCGCACCATCCCTTTCCCCAGCCCCGGCCCCAGTCCCAGCCCCAGCCCTGCCCAAGACTTGGTTCCAGCCCCAGCCCCAGCCACAGCCCTGCCCCAGCCCTGCCCCACACCCGGCCCCAGCCCCAGCCCCCAGCCCTGCCCACAGCCCAGCCCCAGCCCCAGCCTAGCCCCAGCCCTGCCCCACACCCGGCCCCATCCCCGGCCCCAGCCCAGCCCTAGAACAGCCCAGCCCCAGCCCCGGCCTCAGCTCTGCCCCAGCCCCACACCCGGCCCCCAGCCCCGGCCCCAGCCCAGCCCTAGCCCAGCCCTGAGCCAGCCCAGGCCCCAGCTCTGCCCCAGCCCCCAGCCCCGGGCCCCAGCCGCAGCCCCAGCCTTGCCCAAGACTTGGTTCCAGCCCCAGCCCCCAGCCCCAGCCCTGCCCAAGACTTGGTTCCAGCCCCAGCCCCAGCCCCAGCCCTGCCCCAGCACAGCCCCAGCCCCAGCCCGGCCCCAGCCCTGTCCGCAGCCCCAGCCCCAGCCCCAGCCTCACCCTCGGCCCTAGCCTAGCCCCAGCCACAGCCCAGCCCCAGCCCTGCCCAAGACTTTGTTCCAGCCCCAGCCCCAGCCCCAGCCCCGGCCCCAGCCCAGCCCCAGCCCCATCCCTGCCCCCAGCCCAGCCCGAGCCCCAGCCTAGCCCCAGCCCTGCCCCACACCCGGCCCCATCCCCGGCCCCAGCCCAGCCCTAGCCCAGCCCTGCCCCCAGCCCAGCCCCAGCCCAAGGCCCAGCCTCCAGCCTAGTCCTGCCTCAGCCCCAGCCCCAGCCCCAGCCCCGGCTCCAGCCCTACCCCAGCCCTGCCCCACACCCGGGCCCCATCCCCGGCCCCAGCCCAGCCCTAGCCCAGCCCTGACCCAGCCCAGGCCCCAGCTCTGCCCCAGCCCCAGCCCCATCCCTGCCCCCAGCCCAGCCCGAGCCCCAGCCTAGCCCCAGCCCTCCCCCACACCCGGCCCCATCCCCGGCCCCAGCCCAGCCCTAGCCCAGCCCTGACCCAGCCCCAGCACTAGCCCAGCCCTGCCCTCAGCCCAGCCCCCGGCCTGGACCCAGCCGCAGCCTATCCCCGAACCCAGCCCCAGCCCGGCCCCAGCCCTGCCCCAGCTCGGGCCCCAGCGCTGCCCTCAGCCCAGCCCCAGCCCCAGCCAGGCCCCAGCCCTGACCCAGCCCCGGCCCCCGCACTGTCAGCAGCCCAGCCCCAGCCCTGCCCCAGTCTTAGCCCCAGCCCCGGCCCCAGCCCCAGCCCCAGCCCTGCCCAAGACTAGGTTCCAGCCCCAGCCCCAGCCCCAGCCCTGCCCCAGCCCAGCCCCAGCCACAGCCTGGCCTCAGCCCTGTCCACAGCCCCAGCCCCAGCCCCAGCCCCACCCTCGGCCCCAGCCTAGCCCCAGCCACAGCCCAGCCCCAACCCTGGACCCAGCCCCAGCCCCAGCCCCAGCCCTGCCCCAGGCCCAGCCCAGACGCCAGCCCAGCCCCATCCCAATCCCTGCCCCCAGCCCCAGCCCCATCCCTGCCCTAGCCCAAGCCCCATCCCAATCCATGCCCCTAGCCCAGCCCCAGCCCTGCCCTAGCCCAAGCCCCAGCCCCAGCCCCAGCCCCAGCCCTGTCCCAGCCCAGCCACAGCCACAGCCCAGCCCCATCCCTGGACCCAGCCCCAGCCCCAGCCCCAGCCCCAGCCCAGCCCTAGTCCCTGCCCCAGCCCAGTCCTAGTCCCAGCCCAGCCCCAGCCATGCCCCAGCCCAAGCCACAGCCCCAGCCCCAGCCCGGCCCCCCAGCCCAGCCCAGCCCCAGCCCAGCCCCAGCCCCAGCCCTGCCCCAGGCCCAGCCCAGACCCCAGCCCAGCCTCAGCCCCAGCCCCAGCCCTGCCCCAGCCCCAGCCCTAGCCCAGCCCTGCCCTTAGCCCAGTCCCAGCCTGGCCCCAGCACTGTCCACAGCCCCAGCCACAGCCACAGCCCAGCCCCAGCTCTGGACCCAGCCCCAGCCCCAGCCCACCCCCGGCCTCAGACCCGGCCCCAGCCCAGCCCCAGCCCCATCCATGCCCCCAGCCCAGCATCAGCTCCAGGCTAACCCCAAACCTGCCCCACCCCCCAGCCCGATCCCCAGCCGCAGCCCAGCCCTAGCCCAGCCCTGCCCCAGCCCCTGCCCTGCCCCAGCCCCAGCCCTAGCCCAGCCCTAGTCCCTGCCCCAGCCCAGTCCTAGTCCCAGCCCAGCCCCAGCCCTGCCCTCAGCCCAACCCCACTCTGGACCCAGCCCCAGCCCTGCCCCAGTCCCAGCCACAGCCCAGCCCCCGCACCATCCCTTTCCCCAGCCCCGGCCCCAGTCCCAGCCCCAGCCCTGCCCAAGACTTGGTTGCAGCCCCAGCCCCAGCCACAGCCCTGCCCCAGCCCAGCCCCAGCCACAGCCCTGCCCCAGCCCTGCCCCACACCCGGCCCCAGCCCCAGCCCCAGCCCTGCCCCCAGCCCAGCCCCAGCCCCAGCCTAGCCCCAGCCCTGCCCCACACCCCGGCCCCATCCCCGGCCCCAGCCCAGCCCTAGAACAGCCCAGCCCCAGCCCCGGCCTCAGCTCTGCCCCAGCCCCACACCCGGCCCCAGCCCCGGCCCCAGCCCAGCCCTAGCCCAGCCCTGAGCCAGCCCAGGCCCCAGCTCTGCCCCAGCCCCAGCCCCGGCCCCAGCCCCAGCCCCAGCCTTGCCCAAGACTTGGTTCCAGCCCCAGCCCCAGCCCCAGCCCTGCCCAAGACTTGGTTCCAGCCCCAGCCCCAGCCCCAGCCCTGCCCCAGCACAGCCCCCAGCCCCAGCCCGGCCCCAGCCCTGTCCGCAGCCCCAGCCCCAGCCCCAGCCTCACCCTCGGCCCTAGCCTAGCCCCAGCCACAGCCCAGCCCCAGCCCTGCCCAAGACTTTGTTCCAGCCCCAGCCCCAGCCCCAGCCCCGGCCCCAGCCCAGCCCCAGCCCCATCCCTGCCCCCAGCCCAGCCCGAGCCCCAGCCTAGCCCCAGCCCTGCCCCACACCCGGCCCCATCCCCGGCCCCAGCCCAGCCCTAGCCCAGCCCTGCCCCCAGCCCAGCCCCAGCCCAAGGCCCAGCCTCCAGCCTAGTCCTGCCTCAGCCCCAGCCCCAGCCCCAGCCCCGGCTCCAGCCCTACCCCAGCCCTGCCCCACACCCGGCCCCATCCCCGGCCCCAGCCCAGCCCTAGCCCAGCCCTGACCCAGCCCAGGCCCCAGCTCTGCCCCAGCCCCAGCCCCATCCCTGCCCCCAGCCCAGCCCGAGCCCCAGCCTAGCCCCAGCCCTCCCCCACACCCGGCCCCATCCCCGGCCCCAGCCCAGCCCTAGCCCAGCCCTGACCCAGCCCCAGCACTAGCCCAGCCCTGCCCTCAGCCCAGCCCCCCGGCCTGGACCCAGCCGCAGCCTATCCCCGAACCCAGCCCCAGCCCGGCCCCAGCCCTGCCCCAGCTCGGGCCCCAGCGCTGCCCTCAGCCCAGCCCCAGCCCCAGCCAGGCCCCAGCCCTGACCCAGCCCCGGCCCCCGCACTGTCAGCAGCCCAGCCCCAGCCCTGCCCCAGTCTTAGCCCCAGCCCCGGCCCCAGCCCCAGCCCCAGCCCTGCCCAAGACTAGGTTCCAGCCCCAGCCCCAGCCCCAGCCCTGCCCCAGCCCAGCCCCAGCCACAGCCCGGCCTCAGCCCTGTCCACAGCCCCAGCCCCAGCCCCAGCCCCACCCTCGGCCCCAGCCTAGCCCCAGCCACAGCCCAGCCCCCAACCCTGGACCCAGCCCCAGCCCCAGCCCCAGCCCTGCCCCAGGCCCAGCCCAGACGCCAGCCCAGCCCCATCCCAATCCCTGCCCCCAGCCCCAGCCCCATCCCTGCCCTAGCCCAAGCCCCATCCCAATCCATGCCCCTAGCCCAGCCCCAGCCCTGCCCTAGCCCAAGCCCCAGCCCCAGCCCCAGCCCCAGCCCTGTCCCAGCCCAGCCACAGCCACAGCCCAGCCCCATCCCTGGACCCAGCCCCAGCCCCAGCCCCAGCCCCAGCCCAGCCCTAGTCCCTGCCCCAGCCCAGTCCTAGTCCCAGCCCAGCCCCAGCCCTGCCCCAGCCCAAGCCACAGCCCCAGCCCCAGCCCGGCCCCCAGCCCAGCCCAGCCCCAGCCCAGCCCCAGCCCCAGCCCTGCCCCAGGCCCAGCCCAGACCCCAGCCCAGCCTCAGCCCCATCCCCAGCCCTGCCCCAGCCCCAGCCCTAGCCCAGCCCTGCCCTTAGCCCAGTCCCAGCCTGGCCCCAGCACTGTCCACAGCCCCAGCCACAGCCACAGCCCAGCCCCAGCTCTGGACCCAGCCCCAGCCCCAGCCCACCCCCGGCCTCAGACCCGGCCCCAGCCCAGCCCCAGCCCCATCCATGCCCCCAGCCCAGCATCAGCTCCAGGCTAACCCCAAACCTGCCCCACCCCCAGCCCGATCCCCAGCCGCAGCCCAGCCCTAGCCCAGCCCTGCCCCAGCCCCTGCCCTGCCCCAGCCCCAGCCCTAGCCCAGCCCTAGTCCCTGCCCCAGCCCAGTCCTAGTCCCAGCCCAGCCCCAGCCCTGCCCTCAGCCCAACCCCACCCTGGACCCAGCCCCAGCCCTGCCCCGAACCAAGCCCCAGCCCAGCCCCAGCCCTGCCCCAACCCCAGCCCCAGACCCCAGCACAGCCCCAGCCTAGCCCGAGCCACCGCCCCAGCCCTGCCCCAGCACCGACCCCAGCCCAGCCCAAAGCCCAGCCCCAGCCCCGGCCCCAGCCCCCAGCCCTGCCCCAGCCGTGCCCCCAGCCCTGCCCCTGCCCAGCCCCAACCCCAGCCCTGTCCACAGCCCTGTCCCCAGCCCTGCCCCCATCCCTACCCCTGCCCAGCCCTGCCCCAGCCCAGCCCCCAGCCCAGGCACAGACCAGCCCCAGCCCTGCCCCCAGCCCCAGCCCCAGCCCTGCCCCAGCCATGGCCCAGCCCCCGCCCCAGCCCTGCCCCAGCCCAATCCCCTGCCCCAGCCCTGCCACAATCCCTGCCCCAGCCCCAGCCCTGCCCCAATCTCTTCCCCAGCCCTGGCCCTGCCGCAATCCCGACCCCCGCCCTGCCCCAGCCCCTGCCTAGCCCCGGCCCCAGCTCCGGCCCCAGTCCAGCCCTATCCGTGCCCCAGCCCTGCCTAAGCCTTGGCCCCAGCTTAGCCCCAGCTCAGCCCCAGCTCAGCCCCAGCCCTGCACCATCCCTGCCTCAACCTGGGCCCCAGCCCAGCCCCCAGCCCCGGCCCCAGACCTGGCCCTAGCCCAGCCCCAGCCCTGGCCCCAGCCCTATCCCAGCCCTGGTTCCAACCCCAGCCCAAGCCCAGCTCCAGCTCAGCCCCAGCCCAGCCCCGGCCCCAGCCCTGCCCCAGCCCCACCTCAGCCCCAGTCCAGCCCCAGTGCTGCTCCCAGCCTAGCCCCAGCCTCATCCCCAGCCCTGCCCTCAGCCCAGCCCCTGCCCCAGCCCGGCCCCAGCCCTACCCCAGCTCCGGCCCTTGCCCCAGCCCCAGTCGTGCCCCATCTCAGCCCCCATCCCCAGCCCTGCCCCAGAACCCATCCCCAGCCCGGCCCCAGCCCTGCACCCAGCCCAGACTTGGCCCAGCAGTGCCCCAGCCCCAGCCCTGCCCCAAACCCAGCCCCAGCCTGGCCCCAGCCCTGCCCCAGCTTGGGCCCCAGCCCTGTCCCCAGCCCCATCCCCATCCCTGCCCCCAGCCCAGTCCCAGCCCAGCCCCAGCCTAGTCCCGGTCCCAGCCCAGCCCCAGCCCTGCCCTGGCCCAAGCCCCAGCCCCAGCCCCAACCCAGCCCCAGCCCCGGCCCCAACCTCAGTCCCAGCCCTGCTCCCAGCCTCGGCCCCAGCCCTGCCCCAGGCCCAGCCCAGACCCCAGCCCAGCCCCACCCTCAGCCCCAGCCCAGCTCCATCCCCATCCCTGGACCCAGCCCCAGCCCAGCCCCATCCCTGGACCCAGCCCCAGCCCCAGCCTCAGCCCTTCCCCAGCACTGCCCCAGCCCCAGCCTCGGCTCCAGCCCAGCCCCAGCCCCAGCCCAGCCTCAGTCCCTGCCCCAGCCCAGTCCTGGTCCCAGCCTAGCCCCAGCCCTGCCCCAGCCCAAGCCACAGCCCTAGCCCCATCACCATCCCTACCCCCAGACCAGCCCCAGCCAAGCCCCAGCCCTGCCCCAGCCCTGCCCCAGCCTCGGGCCCAGCCCTGTCCCAGCCCCAGCACTAGCCCAGCCCCACCCTCAGCCCAGCCCCAGCCTGGCCCCAGGCCTGTCCGCAGCCCCAGCCCCAGCCCCAGCCCTGCCCAGGCACAGCCCAGACCCCAGCCCAGCCCCATCCCAATCCCTGCCCCCAGCCCAGACCTCAGCCCAGTCCCATCCCAATGCCTGCCCCCAGCCCAGCCCCAGCCCTGCCCTAGCCCAAGCCCCAGCCCCCAGCCCCAGCCCTGCCCCCAGCCCAGCCCAGCCCCATCCCAATCCCTGCCCCCAGCCCTGCCTCAGGCCCAGCCCTGCCCCAGCCCAGCCCCGGCCCCAACCCAGCCCCGGCCCCAGCCCCAGTCCCCTCCCTGCGCCCAGCCCAGCCCCTGCCCTGCCCCAGCCCTACCCCAGCCCAGTCCCGGTCCCAGCCCAGCCCCAGCCCTGCCCTAACCCAAGCCCAAGCCCCAGCCCCAGCCCCATCCCTGCCCCCAGCCCAGCCCCAGCCCCAGCCGTACCGCAGCCCTGCCCCAGCCTCGGGCCCAGCCCTGTCCCAGCCGAGCCCCACCCTCAGCCCCAGCCCAGCCCCCGCCCTGCCCCAGCCCCAGTCGTGCCCCAGCCCCGGCCCCAGCCCCAGCCCCAGCCCTGCCCCCAGCCCAGCCCCAGAACAAAACCCAGCCTCCAGCCTAATTCTGCCCCAGCCCCGGCCCCAACCCAGACCCAGCCCTGCTCCCAGCCCTGGCCCCAGCCCCGGCTCCAGCCCTATCCAGCCCTGCCCCAGCCTCGGGCCCAGCCCTGTCCCAGGCCCAGCCCAGACCCCAGCCCAGCCTCAGCCCTGGCCCCAGCCCTGCCCCGGCCCCAACCCAGACCCAGCCCTGCTCCCAGCCCTGGCCCCAGCCCCGGCTCCAGCCTTATCCAGCCCTGCCCCAGCCTCGGGCCCAGCCCTGTCCCAGGCCCAGCCCAGACCCCAGCCCAGCCTCAGCCCTGGCCCCAGCCCTGCCCCTGCCCCAGCCCTAGCCCAGCCCCACCCTCAGCCCGGCCCCAGCCTGGCCCCAGCCCTGTCCACAGCCCCAGCCCCAGCCCCAGCCCCACCCTCTGTCCCAGCCTGGTCCCAGCCCTGCCCCAGCCCCAGTCTCAGCCCAGTCCCAGCCCTCCCCTAGCCCAAGCCCTGGCCCCAACCCTGCCCCCAGCCCAGCCCCAGCCCCAGTCCCAGCCCCACCCGTA
Organism: Melanerpes formicivorus; assembly: GCF_026170545.1. Classification (NCBI taxonomy): domain Eukaryota; kingdom Metazoa; phylum Chordata; class Aves; order Piciformes; family Picidae; genus Melanerpes; species Melanerpes formicivorus. The sequence continues at coordinate 149,572 of NW_027142671.1, read as the reverse complement.
CCACAGCCCTGCCCCAGCCTCGTGCCCAGCCCTGCCCAGCCCCAGCCCAGCCTCCAGCCCCAGCCCAGCCCCCAGCCCAGGTGCAGACCTTCCACAGCCCAGCCCCAGCCCTGCCCCAGCCCTGCCCCAGCCCCACCCTTCCCTCAGCCCAACCCCACCCTGGACCCAGCCCCAGCCCTGCCCCGAACCAAGCCCCAGCCCAGCCCCAGCCCTGCCCCAACCCCAGCCCCAGACCCCAGCCCAGCCCCAGCCCCAGCCCTGCCCCAGTCCCCGCCCCAGCCCAGTCCTGGTCCCAGCCCTTCTCCAGCTCCAGCCCTAGCCCTGTCCCTAGCCCCGGCCCCTGCCCCAGCCCCATTCCTGCCACATCCCAGCCCCCATACCCAGCCCTGCCTTGAGCCCAGCCCCAGCCCTACCCCAGCCCTGCCCCAGAAACCGGGCCCAGTCCTGGCCCAGGTTCAGCCCAGACCCCAGCCCAGCCCCACCCTCAGCTCCAGCCCAGCCCCAGCCCCAGCCCTACCTCAGTCCCCGCCCCAGCCCAGTCCTGGTCCCAGCCCAGCCCCAGCCCTGCCCTAGCCCTGCAACAGCCCCAGCCCTGCCCCAGCCCTGCCCCAGCCCCAGCCCAGCCTCCAGCCCCTAGCCCAGCCCCAGCTCAGCCCCACCCAGCCCCAGCCCCAGCCCTGGCCCCATCCCTGGCCCAGCCCCCAACCCAGCCTCAGCCCCATCCCGGCCCCCTACCCTGACCCCAGCCCTAACCCTACCCCAGCCGTGCCCCAGCAACCGGGCCCAGCCCTGCCCTAGGCCCAGCCCAGACCCCAGCCCAGCCCCACCCTCGGCCCCAGCCCAGCCCCAGCCCCAGTCCAGACTAGAGCCCAAACCTGCCCCAGCCCCCAGACCAGCCCCAGACCAGCCCCACGTGAGCCCCAGCCCCAGCCACGGCTCCATCCCCCAGCCCAGCTCCAGCCCTGTCCCAGCCCAGCCCCAGCCCCTGCCCTACCCCAGCCCTGCCCCAGCAACCAGGCCCAGTCCTGCCCTAGGCCCAGCCCAGACCACAGCCCAGTCCCACCCTCAGCCCCAGCCCAGCCCAGACCCCAGCCCTGCCCCAGCCCAGCCCCAGCCCCAGCCCAGCCCCAACCCGGACCCAGCCCCGGTCCCAGCCCTGCCCCAGCCCCACCCTCGGCCCCAGCCCAGCCCCAACCCCTGCCCTGGACCCAGCCCCAGCCCCATCCTCAGCCCTGCCCCAGCCCTTCCCTCAGCCCTGCCCCAGCCCAGCCCCAGCCACAGCCCAGCCCCAGCCCTGGACCCAGCCCCAGCGCCAGCCCCACCCCCGGCCCCAGCCCCGGCCCCAGCCCAGCCCCATCTCCACCCTCGGCCCCAGCCCAGACCCCAGCCCTAGCCCTGGACCCAGACCCAGCCCTAGCCCCAGCCCTGCCCAAGACTTGGTTCCAGCCCCAGTCCCAGCCCTTCCCCCAGCCCTGCTCTAGCCCAAGGCCCAGCCTCTAGCCTAGTCCTGCCCCAGGCCCGTCCCAAACCCAGCCCCTGCCCCGGCCCCAGCCCTGCACCGAACCCAGCCCCAGCCCGGCTCCACCCTGCCCCAGCATTGCCCCAGCACCAGACCTGCCCCAGCCCAGCCCCAGCCCCAGCCGTGCCCCAGGCCAGCCCCAGCCAAAGCCCAGCCACAGCCCTGGACCCAGCCCCAGCCCCGGACGCAGCCCCAGCCCCAGGCCAGCCCCAGCCCCAGCCCCAACCCTGCCCCAGTCTTCGCCCCAGCCCAGTCCTGGTGCCAGCCCGGCCCCAGCCCAGCCCCAGCCCCGGCCCCAGCCCTGTCCCAGTCCCCACCCCAGCCTCATCCCCAGCCCTACCCCAGCCCAACCCCCAGCCCAGCCCCTGCTCCAGCACTGCCCCAGCCCAAGCCCCAGCCCAGCCCCTGCCCCTAGCCCCAGCCCCAGCCCTGCCCCAAGCCCAGCCCCAGCCCATAGCCCAGCCCTGCCCCAGCCCAGCCCTGCCCCAACCCAGCCCCAGCCACAGCCCAGCCCCAGCCCTGGACCCAGCCCCAGCCCCATCCCTGCCCCCAGCCCTGCCCCAGCCCCAGCCACAGCCTTGGCCCCAGCCCAGCGCAAGCCCAGCCCTGCCCCAGCCCTAGCCCAGCCCTGCCCCAGGCCCAGCCCTAGCCCAGCCCTGCCCCAGCCCAGCCCCAGCCCCAGTCCAGCCCCATCCCTGGACCCAGCCCCAGCCCCAGCCCCAGCCCAGCCCCAGTCCCTGCCCCAGCCCAGTCCTGGTCCCAGCCTAGCCCCAGCGCTGCCCCAGCCCAAGCCGCAGCCCTTGCCCCATCACCATCCCTGCCCCCAGACCAGCCCCAGCTTTAGCCCAGCCCCAGCCCTGCCCCAGACTCGGGCCCAGCCCTGTCCCAGGCCCAGCCCAGACCCCAGCCCAGCCTCAGCCCCGGCCCCAGCCCCAGCCCCATTCCTGCCACATCCCAGCCCCCATACCCAGCCCTGCCTTGAGCCCACCCCCAGCCCTACCCCAGCCCTGCCCCAGAAACCGGGCCCAGCCCTGGCCCAGGTTCAGCCCAGACCCCAGCCCAGCCCCACCCTCAGCTCCAGCCCAGCCCCAGCCCCAGCCCTACCTCAGTCCCCGCCCCAGCCCAGTCCTGGTCCCAGCCCAGCCCCAGCCCAGCCCCTGCCCCGGCCCCAGCCCTGTCCTCAGCCCCACCCACAGCCCATCCCCAGCCCTGTCCCAGTCCCCACCCCAGCCTCATCCCCAGCCCTACCCCAGCCCAACCCCCAGCCCAGCCCCTGCTCCAGCACTGCCCCAGACCAAGCCCCAGCCCAGCCCCTGCCCCTAGCCCAGCCCCAGCCCTGCCCCAAGCCCAGCCCCAGCCACAGCCCAGCCCCAGCCCTGGACCCAGCCCCAGCCCCATCCCTGCCCCCAGCCCTGCCCCAGCCCCAGCCACAGCCTTGGCCCCAGCCCAGCGCAAGCCCAGCCCTGCCCCAGCCCTAGCCCAGCCCTGCCCCAGGCCCAGCCCTAGCCCAGCCCTGCCCCAGCCCAGCCCCAGCCCCAGTCCAGCCCCATCCCTGGACCCAGCCCCAGCCCCAGCCCCAGCCCCAGCCCAGCCCCAGTCCCTGCCCCAGCCCAGTCCTGGTCCCAGCCTAGCCCCTGCGCTGCCCCAGCCCAAGCCGCAGCCCTTGCCCCATCACCATCCCTGCCCCCAGACCAGCCCCAGCTTTAGCCCAGCCCCAGCCCTGCCCCAGCCCTAGCCCAGCCCTGCCCCAGGCCCAGCCCTAGCCCAGCCCTGCCCCAGCCCCAGCCCCAGCCCTGCCCCAGCCCCAGCCCCAGCCCCAGCCCCAGCCCAGCCCCAGTCCCTGCCCCAGCCCAGTCCTGGTCCCAGCCTAGCCCCAGCCCTGCCCCAGCCCAAGCCGCAGCCCTAGCCCCATCACCATCCCTGCCCCCAGACCAGCCCCAGCTTTAGCCCAGCCCCAGCCCTGCCCCAGACTCGGGCCCAGCCCTGTCCCAGGCCCAGCCCAGACCCCAGCCCAGCCTCAGCCCCGGCCTCAGCTCTGCCCCAGCCCCACACCCGGCCCCATCCCCGGCCCCAGCCCAGCCCTAGAACAGCCCAGCCCCAGCCCCGGCCTCAGCTCTGCCCCAGCCCCACACCCGGCCCCATCCCCGGCCCCAGCCCAGCCCTAGCCCAGCCCTGTCCCAGCCCAGGCCGCAGCTCTGCCCCAGCCCCAGCCCCGGCCCCAGCCCCGGCCCCAGCCGCAGCCCCAGCCTTGCCCAAGACTTGGTTCCAGCCCCAGCCCCAGCCCCAGCCCTGCCCAAGACTTGGTTCCAGCCCCAGCCCCAGCCCCAGCCCTGCCCCAGCACAGCCCCAGCCCCAGCCCGGCCCCAGCCCTGTCCGCAGCCCCAGCCCCAGCCTCACCCTCGGCCCTAGCCTAGCCCCAGCCACAGCCCAGCCCCAGCCCTGCCCAAGACTTTGTTCCAGCCCCAGCCCCAGCCCCAGCCCCGGCCCCAGCCCAGCCCCAGCCCCATCCCTGCCCCCAGCCCAGCCCGAGCCCCAGCCTAGCCCCAGCCCTGCCCCAGCCCAAGCCGCAGCCCTAGCCCCATCACCATCCCTGCCCCCAGACCAGCCCCAGCTTTAGCCCAGCCCCAGCCCTGCCCCAGACTCGGGCCCAGCCCTGTCCCAGGCCCAGCCCAGACCCCAGCCCAGCCTCAGCCCCGGCCCCAGCCCTGCCCCAGCCCCAGCCCTAGCCCAGCCCCACCCTCAGCCCAGCTCCAGCCTGGCCCCAGCCCTGCCCCACACCCGGCCCCATCCCCGGCCCCAGCCCAGCCCTAGCCCAGCCCTGCCCCCAGCCCAGCCCCAGCCCAAGGCCCAGCCTCCAGCCTAGTCCTGCCTCAGCCCCAGCCCCAGCCCCAGCCCCGGCTCCAGCCCTACCCCAGCCCTGCCCCACACCCGGCCCCATCCCCGGCCCCAGCCCAGCCCTAGCCCACCCTGACCCAGCCCAGGCCCCAGCTCTGCCCCCAGCCCCAGCCCCATCCCTGCCCCCAGCCCAGCCCGAGCCCCAGCCTAGCCCCAGCCCTCCCCCACACCCGGCCCCATCCCCGGCCCCAGCCCAGCCCTAGCTCAGCCCTGACCCAGCCCCAGCCCTAGCCCAGCCCTGCCCTCAGCCCAGCCCCTGGCCTGGACCCAGCCGCAGCCTAGCCCCGAACCCAGCCCCAGCCCGGCCCCAGCCCTGACCCAGCCCCGGCCCCCGCACTGTCAGCAGCCCAGCCCCAGCCCTGCCCCAGTCTTAGCCCCAGCCCCGGCCCCAGCCCCAGCCCCAGCCCTGCCCAAGACTAGGTTCCAGCCCCAGCCCCAGCCCCAGCCCTGCCCCAGCCCAGCCCCAGCCACAGCCCGGCCTCAGCCCTGTCCGCAGCCCCAGCCCCAGCCCCAGCCCCACCCTCGGCCCCAGCCTAGCCCCAGCCACAGCCCAGCCCCAACCCTGGACCCAGCCCCAGCCCCAGCCCCAGCCCTGCCCCAGGCCCAGCCCAGACGCCAGCCCAGCCCCATCCCAATCCCTGCCCCCAGCCCCAGCCCCAGCCCTGCCCTAGCCCAAGACCCATCCCAATCCATGCCCCTAGCCCAGCCCCAGCCCTGCCCTAGCCCAAGCCCCAGCCCCAGCCCCAGCCCTGTCCCAGCCCAGCCACAGCCCCAGCCCAGCCCCAGTCCCTGCCCCAGCCCAGTCCTAGTCCCAGCCCAGCCCCAGCCCTGCCCCATCCCCAGCCCAGCCCAGCCCCAGCCCTGCCCCAGGCCCAGCCCAGACCCCAGCCCAGCCTCAGCCCCGGCCCCAGCCCTGCCCCAGCCCCAGCCCTAGCCCAGCCCTGCCCTTAGCCCAGTCCCAGCCTGGCCCCAGCACTGTCCACAGCCCCAGCCACAGCCACAGCCCAGCCCCAGCTCTGGACCCAGCCCCAGCCCCAGCCCACCCCCGGCCTCAGACCCGGCCCCAGCCCAGCCCCAGCCCCATCCATGCCCCCAGCCCAGCATCAGCTCCAGGCTAACCCCAACCCTGCCCCACCCCCAGCCCGATCCCCAGCCGCAGCCCAGCCCTAGCCCAGCCCTGCCCCAGCCCCTGCCCTGCCCCAGCCCCAGCCCTAGCCCAGCCCTGCCCTCAGCCCAACCCCACCCTGGACCCAGCCCCAGCCCTGCCCCGAACCAAGCCCCAGCCCCATCCCCATCCCTGCCCCCAGCCCAGTCCCAGCCCTGCCCCAGCCTAGTCCCGGTCCCAGCCCAGCCCCAGCCCTGCCCTGGCCCAAGCCCCAGCCCCAGCCCCAACCCAGCCCCAGCCCCGGCCCCAACCTCAGTCCCAGCCCTACTCCCAGCCCCGGCCCCAGCCTTGGCCCCAGCCCTACCCCAGCACTGCCCCAGCAACCGGGCCCAGCCGTGCCCCAAGCCCAGCCCAGACCCCACCCCAGCCCCACCCTCAGCCCCAGCCCACCCCCAGCCCCAGCCCTGCCCCAGCTTAGCCACAGCCACAGCCCAGCCCCAGACTTGAACCCAGCCACAGCTGCAGCCCCTGCCCCAGCCCAGACCCGGCTCCAGCCCTGCCCCAGCCCCAGCCCTAGCCCTAGCCCAGCCCTACCCTCAGCCCTGGCCACAGCCCCAGCCCCAGCCCTGCCCAAGACATAGTTCCAGCCCTGGCCCCAGCCCTGCCCCCAGCCCAGCCCCGGCCACTGCCCCCAGCCCTGCCCCCAGCCCGGCCCCAGCCCAAGGCCCAGGCTCCATCCCAGTTCTGCCCCAGCCCCAGCCCCAACCCAGCCCCATCCCTGGCCCCAACCTCAGTCCCAGCCCTGCTCCCAGCCTCGGCCCCAGCCCTGCCCCAGGCCCAGCCCAGACCCCAGCCCAGCCCCACCCTCAGCCCCAGCCCAGCTCCATCCCCATCCCTGGACCCAGCCCCAGCCCAGCCCCATCCCTGGACCCAGCCCCAGCCCCAGCCTCAGCCCTTCCCCAGCACTGCCCCAGCCCCAGCCTCGGCTCCAGCCCAGCCCCAGCCCCAGCCCAGCCTCAGTCCCTGCCCCAGCCCAGCCCTGTCCCAGCCGAGCCCCACCCTCAGCCCCAGCCCAGCCCCCGCCCTGCCCCAGCCCCAGTCGTGCCCCAGCCCCGGCCCCAGCCCCAGCCCCAGCCCTGCCCCCAGCCCAGCCCCAGACCAAAACCCAGCCTCCAGCCTAATTCTGCCCCAGCCCCGGCCCCAACCCAGACCCACCCCTGCTCCCAGCCCTGGCCCCAGCCCCGGCTCCAGCCCTATCCAGCCCTGCCCCAGCCTCGGGCCCAGCCCTGTCCCAGGCCCAGCCCAGACCCCAGCCCAGCCTCAGCCCTGGCCCCAGCCCTGCCCCGGCCCCCAACCCAGACCCAGCCTTGCTCCCAGCCCTGGCCCCAGCCCCGGCTCCAGCCCTATCCAGCCCTGCCCCAGCCTCGGGCCCAGCCCTGTCCCAGGCCCAGCCCAGACCCCAGCCCAGCCTCAGCCCTGGCCCCAGCCCTGCCCCTGCCCCAGCCCTAGCCCAGCCCCACCCTCAGCCCGGCCCCAGCCTGGCCCCAGCCCTGTCCACAGCCCCAGCCCCAGCCCCAGCCCCACCCTCTGTCCCAGCCTGGTCCCAGCCCTGCCCCAGCCCCAGCCCCAGCCCAGTCCCAGCCCTCCCCTAGCCCAAGCCCTGGCCCCAACCCTGCCCCCAGCCCAGCCCCAGCCCCAGTCCCAGCCCCACCCATACCACAGCCCTGCCCCAGCCTCGTGCCCAGCCCTGCCCAGCCCCAGCCCAGCCTCCAGCCCCAGCCCAGCCCCCAGCCCAGGTGCAGACCTTCCACAGCCCAGCCCCAGCCCCAGCCCCAGCCCTGCCCCAGCCCCACCCTTCCCTCAGCCCAACCCCACCCTGGACCCAGCCCCAGCCCTGCCCCGAACCAAGCCCCAGCCCAGCCCCAGCCCTGCCCCAACCCCAGCCCCAGACCCCAGCCCAGCCCCAGCCCCATCCCTGCCCCCAGCCCTGCCCCAGCCCCAGCTGTACCGCAGCCCTGCCCCAGCCTCGGGCCCAGCCCTGTCCCAGCCGAGCCCCACCCTCAGCCCCAGCCCCAGCCCCCGCCCTGCCCCAGACCCAGTCGTGCCCCAGCCCCGCCCCAGCCCCAGTCGTGCCCCAGCCCCGGCCCCAGCCCCAGCCCCAGCCCTGCCCCCAGCCCAGCCCCAGACCAAAACCCAGCCTCCAGCCTAATTCTGCCCCAGCCCCGGCCCCAACCCAGACCCACCCCTGCTCCCAGCCCTGGCCCCAGCCCCGGCTCCAGCCCTATCCAGCCCTGCCCCAGCCTCGGGCCCAGCCCTGTCCCAGGCCCAGCCCAGACCCCAGCCCAGCCTCAGCCCTGGCCCCAGCCCTGCCCCGGCCCCAACCCAGACCCAGCCTTGCTCCCAGCCCTGGCCCCAGCCCCGGCTCCAGCCCTATCCAGCCCTGCCCCAGCCTCGGGCCCAGCCCTGTCCCAGGCCCAGCCCAGACCCCAGCCCAGCCTCAGCCCTGGCCCCAGCCCTGCCCCTGCCCCAGCCCTAGCCCAGCCCCACCCTCAGCCCGGCCCCAGCCTGGCCCCAGCCCTGTCCACAGCCCCAGCCCCAGCCCCAGCCCCACCCTCTGTCCCAGCCTGGTCCCAGCCCTGCCCCAGCCCCAGCCCCAGCCCAGTCCCAGCCCTCCCCTAGCCCAAGCCCTGGCCCCAACCCTGCCCCCAGCCCAGCCCCAGTCCCAGTCCCAGCCCCACCCATACCACAGCCCTGCCCCAGCCTCGTGCCCAGCCCCTGCCCAGCCCCAGCCCAGCCTCCAGCCCCAGCCCAGCCCCCAGCCCAGGTGCAGACCTTCCACAGCCCAGCCCCAGCCCTGCCCCAGCCCTGCCCCAGCCCCACCCTTCCCTCAGCCCAACCCCACCCTGGACCCAGCCCCAGCCCTGCCCCGAACCAAGCCCCAGCCCAGCCCCAGCCCTGCCCCAACCCCAGCCCCAGACCCCAGCCCAGCCCCAGCCCCATCCCTGCCCCCAGCCCAGCCCCAGCCCCAGCTGTACCGCAGCCCTGCCCCAGCCTCGGGCCCAGCCCTGTCACAGCCGAGCCCCACCCTCAGCCCCAGCCCAGCCCCCGCCCTGCCCCAGCCCCAGTCGTGCCCCAGCCCCGGCCCCAGCCCCAGCCCCAGCCCTGCCCCCAGCCCAGCCCCAGACCAAAACCCAGCCTCCAGCCTAATTCTGCCCCAGCCCCGGCCCCAACCCAGACCCAGCCCTGCTCCCAGCCCTGGCCCCAGCCCCGGCTCCAGCCCTATCCAGCCCTGCCCCAGCCTCGGGCCCAGCCCTGTCCCAGGCCCAGCCCAGACCCCAGCCCAGCCTCAGCCCTGGCCCCAGCCCTGCCCCTGCCACAGCCCTAGCCCAGCCCCACCCTCAGCCCGGCCCCAGCCTGGCCCCAGCCCTGTCCACAGCCCCAGCCCCAGCCCCAGCCCCACCCTCTGTCCCAGCCTGGTCCCAGCCCTGCCCCAGCCCCAGCCCCAGCCCAGTCCCAGCCCTCCCCTAGCCCAAGCCCTGGCCCCAACCCTGCCCCCAGCCCAGCCCCAGCCCCAGTCCCAGCCCCACCCGTACCACAGCCCTGCCCCAGCCTCGTGCCCAGCCCTGCCCAGCCCCAGCCCAGCCTCCAGCCCCAGCCCAGCCCCCAGCCCAGGTGCAGACCTTCCACAGCCCAGCCCCAGCCCTGCCCCAGCCCTGCCCCAGCCCAGCCCCCACCACAGCCCAGCCCCAGCCCTGGACCCCGCCCCAGCCCCAGCCCAGCCCCAGCCAGTTCTAGCTTGGCTTAGTAGGTGTTATGATACAGGTGCTCTGGCTCTAACAGTTGGAGACAAGTCAGCAGCTCAGTTAGGAACTCTCTCAAGGGATAATGGAATAGATAGACATCTAGGCAGGGCTCTCGGTAAGGTTAATCTGTGGATACGCCTTTTAATGGCAGTTGCCCTGAGATACCCTTCTCGAGATGATCTTCCATGGAATCCTAAACCCTGGACTACCATAGATGAGGGAATTAAGCGCTTGGGAGAATTTGCTGTTAGAGAGCTACTCTATGGTGAACATGAAACTCTGAATCCTGATGACATTCCTGTGGGTATTGGTCTTGCTAAAAAGATCATCAAACTTGCTCCTTCTAATTATGCAAACATTCTGGCAAGCAGAATTGTGTCAAGAAATTATGGTGGAGCTTCTCCTACGGTTGGCCAATTCAGTGATCAAATGAGACAATTGGAGGATAGCATGACACGTGGTTCTTTGGTTTCGGCCATTAAAACGATGTCTGGTGATATTCAGAATTGCATAAGAGAGTTAAAAGATGAATTTAGAAATTCCATATCCCAATTGGCACAAAGGGATAATTTCAATTCTCCCTCCAGGTGGGTACAAGTTTCATCTGTGAGGAATACACGTCCTCCAAGGAGGTCATTCCAAAACAGGTCATTCCAAAACAGGTCGTTCCAAAACAGACCACCAAGGCAATCACGTAGAACTATTTGGATAACTCTGCGTGATCAGTTTGGTGAGAACATGAACCGCTGGGATGGCCAACCAACTTCTAATCTTTTCAGGAGACTGAGGGAATTGCAAAGTGGCAGAACTCAAGGTAGCAATACCAGAAGGGTAGCTGTTACTTCCACAGTTCCCCAGAACAACTCTAGTGGCTCCAACAGTGGCTCCAGTTATAACATGCAAAGTTAGAACACTGCACACTGTGCGCAATGCACATGTGCGCATGTTCCCCATAACTAGGGGTGCCCTGCCTCCCGCCAGGGGGAGGAGAGGGATAACAGAGATAACAGAATCTATTGGGATGTGTACATCCAGTGGCCTGGCACTTCACAATTTCGGAAGTACAGGGCCTTGGTTGACACAGGAGCTCAGTGCACCATAATGCCATCAAATTATCAGGGATCAGAGTCTAGAACTATACTGGGAGTCACTGGTGGATCTCAAGAGTTAAGTAAGGTAGAGGTTAATAGAAGTTTAACTGGTAAACAATGGAGGAAGCATACAGTTGTGACCGGACCTGACGCACCTTGTATTTTGGGAATTGATTTTCGAGAGAAGGGCGTTTCAAAGACCCTAGAGGTTACAAATGGGCTTTTGGAGTAGCTTCAGTAGAAATTGATGGACAAAAATTGAAGCTATCTGCTAGACCTGAGCTTTCTGATGAATCTGCAGTTGTGGGACAACACAAGATACAGGACATTAAATTGCCGGTTGCTTCTCAGACTGTGCATCACAGACAATACAGAACCAATCGTGACTCTTTGTTGCCCATTCAGAATCTGATTCGTCAGTTGGAGAGTCAGAAAGCTGTCAGCAAAACTCATTCACCTTTCAACAGTCCAGTGTGGCCTGTGCGGAAGCAGAATGGAGACTGGCGTCTGACGGTAGACTACCGAGCCCTAAACGAAGTGACACCACCTATGAGTGCAGCAGTACCAGACATGATGGAGCTACAGTATGAGCTGGAATCCAAAGTGGCCAAATGGTATGCTACCATAGACATTGCTAATGCATTTTTCTCTAGTCCCATAGCAGAGGAATGCAGGCCTCAGTTTGCTTTCACCTGGAGAGGAATCCAGTACACTTTCAACAGACTGCCAATGGGCTGGATCCACAGCTCAAGCATCTGTCATGCAGTGATCCACAATGCTCTGGAGAAAGGCGGTGCTCCAGAACACATCCAGTTCATCGATGATATCATCGTCTGGGGTAAAACTGCTGAGGAAGTCTTCGAGAAAGGTAACAAAATCATTGACATTCTTCTGAATGCAGGTTTTGCCATCAAGCGAGACAAGGTGAAAGGACCTACCACAAAGATTCAGTTTCTGGGAGTGCGGTGGCAGGATGGACGCCGACACATTCCAGTGGATGTGGTAAATAGTCTCTACCATGGCAAATCCCACCAACAAGCAAGAGACTCTACGTTTCTTGGGGATAGTGGGATTTTGGAGACTGCACATTCCTGGATACAGTCAGATTGTGAAATCTCTGTATGATGTGACTCGAAAGAGAAACCATTTCCACTGGGGACCTGAACAACAAGCAGCCCTTGACCAGATAAAGCAAGAGGTAGTTCAAGCAATGGGTCTGGGACCTGTCCGAGATGGTCCAGACATTAAGAACATTTTGTACAAGGCTGCAAGTGACAATGGTCCAACCTGGTGCTTGTGGCAAAAAGCTCCAGGTGAGACACGTGGACGACCTCTTGGTTTCTGGAGTCGAGGTTACAGAGGTTCAGAGGCTAATTATACTCCAAGAGAAAAAGAGATTCTAGCTGCCTATGAAGGAGTAAAAGCATCTTCTGAAGTAATTGGAACCGAATCACAACTTCACTTAGCCCCCACATTACCAGTTTTGAATTGGATGTTCAAAGGCAAAGGCTCCACACCACATCATGCCACAGACTCAACCTGGTCTAAGTGGATGGCTCTGATAACACAGAGAGCTCGAATGGGAAATCTTGAAAGGCCTGGTCTAGTGGAGGTGATCTCAAGTTGGCCTGAAGGTATCAACTGTGCTAAACCTCCAGAGGAGAAAGTAACTCGTGCTGAGGAAGCTCCTCCTTACAATGACCTTTCTGATGATGAAAAGAAATATGCTCTGTTCACAGACAGTTCCTGTTGTCTTGTTGGAAACAAGCGAAGGTGGAAGTCTGCAGTGTGGAGTCCAACACACCGAGTTGCAGAGGCGAAAGATGGAGAAGGAGAATCCAGTCAGTTCGCAGAGGTAAAAGCTGTCCAGCTAGCTCTCGACGTGGCTGAACGTGAGAGATGACCAAAGCTTTATCTCTACACCGACTCATGGATGGTAGCTAATGCTCTGTGGGGTTGGCTAAAGAACTGGAAGAAGAGTGGTTGGCAGAGGGAAGGAAAACCCATTTGGGCAGCCGACCTGTGGCAGGACATTGCTGATTGAATCGAGAGAATTCCAGTGAAAGTGAGACACATCGATGCTCACATTCCTAAGAGCAAAGCTACTGAGGAACAGCAACACAACCATCAGGCAGATCTAGCTGCAAGAGTTTCTCAAGTAGACATGGACTCTAATCTTGATCTCGACTGGAAACACCGAGGTGAGATATTCTTAGCTCGGTGGGCTCATGATTTGTCAGGACATCAAGGCAGAGATGCAACATACCAATGGGCTCGTGACAGATCCATAGACATTTCCATGGATGCTATCACACAAGTCATCCATGACTGTGACATTTGTGCTGCTATTAAGCAGGCAAAACGACTTAAGCCCTTGTGGTATGGTGACAGATGGTCCAAGTACAAGTATGGTGAAGCTTGGCAGATTGACTACATCACTCTACCACGTTCTCGTTCTGGTAAGCAGTACGTGCTTACTATGGTAGAGGCAAACACTGGATGGTTGGAAACTTATCCAGTTCCACATGCAACTGCACGCAACACCATTCTCGGTCTGGAGAGACAGATCCTGTGGAGACATGGAACTCCAGAGAGGATCGAGTCAGACAACGGAACTCATTTCAAGAACAACCTTGTAAAGAGCTGGGCAAAAGAGCACGGTAGTGAGTGGATATTCCACATTCCCTACTATGCACCAGCTTCAGGGAAGATTGAACACTACAACGGTTTGTTGAAGACCACTCTTAAAGCCATGGGGGGTGGATCTTTGAAAAACTGGGAAAAACATTTAGCACAAGCAACCTGGCTGGTAAATAGTAGAGGTTCAGTGAACCGAGCTGGACCTGCACATTCAGATTTGCTACGGAAAGTGGAAGGTGATAGAGTTCCTGTTGTTAGAGAAAAGAATCTGTTAGGTAAAACTGTTTGGGTATTTTCACCCTCAGGAGAGGCTAAACCTGTCTGAGGGGTGGTTTCAGCTGAAGGTCCGGGTCACACTTATTGGGTAATGCAAGAGAATGGTGAAATTCAGTGTATTCCACAAAGAAATTTAACTTTAGCTGAAAGAGGTTAATTTCAAATTATTGTATAGCTACATCGCGTCCAAAGGAAGAATCAACAAGGAAATCTACGGTGCACGAACCCTGAGATCCCTGAGAGCCCTGAGTCAACTAAGAGACCCTGAGATTCCCTGTTTCCCTTTTCTTCGCTTCGTCGGTGAAGAAATGAACTGTTTTCCATTTCTCTTATTTTCTGATTTTCTTGGACTTTTGACTCATCTACATCTGAGCATAGCCAGAATGGACTATGAAATTTACTCACAAACTGTAAATGTCGTTGTGGATTGGATGGACAGTGTGAACGGCCAATAAAATTGTTTAGAAGGGGTGGACTGTGACTGGTTGACGTTGTCCCCTTAAGAAAGGGAATATGGTGGACGGAAGTTGGTAAACGGAAAGAATAATCTAAACTATTTAATTGGTGAAGTGGGAGGAAGCACCTTCTGAACTGGGACAGCAGGAAGGTATACTGGGCTTTCCAGCACTTTTCTGCAGTCTTGCTTCCGCCTCTTCTTCAGGCAGCAGCTTTCTGTGCTGGGCTTTCTGCCAAGGCTTCGGCCTTCAAACTGACAAACCTGATAAGGCCTGTATTAACTGCTTCCAATTAACACAAAACTGCTTTTAACTTCTCTCTTTCTCTTTCTCTCTCTTTTCTAACCTGCTCTGGGGAAGAGGGGGAGAGAGGGGGAGAGCGGAGGTGGGGAACCCCCTCAGCAAGGGGGGGGGAACTCTCACTTCTGTGTTACTCTGTTGTATATCTTTGTATATATTGTAAATATTGTAAAATTGTATATATTCCCCTGCATACCCTACACTGCTTTGTAAATATACAGCTCCACTGCTTTGCTAATTCAGCTTGTGAGTTTTTTTTTCCTTTCCCTTCAAATTTTCTTTCCCCTTACTTACAGGGGGAAGGGAAGAGGCTTCTTGGCCTTACCCTTCCAACCCACCACACCCAGCCACACCCTCAGACCCAGCCCAGCCCCAGCCCCAGCCACAGCCCCAGCCACAGCCCAGCCCCAGCCCTGGACCCAGCCCAAGCCCTGGACCCAGCCCCAGCCCAGCCCCAGCCCTGCCCCAGCCCCAGCCCCAGCCCTATCCCAGCCCCAATTCCAACCCCGGCCCAAGCCCAGCCCCAGCTCAGCCCCAGCCCAGCCCCAGCCCCAGCCACAGCCCAGCCCCAGCCCTGGACCCAGCCCCAGCCCCAGCCCCAGCCCCAGCCTGGCCCCAGCCCTGGACCCAGCCCCAGCCCAGCCCCAGCCCTGCCCCAGCCCCGGCCCCAGCCCCAGCCCCGGCCCCAGCCCTATCCCAGCCCCAATTCCAACCCCGGCCCAAGCCCAGCCCCAGCTCAGCCCCAGCCCAGCCCCGGCCCCAGCCCCGGCCCCAACCTCAGTCCCAGCCCTGCTCCCAGCCCCAGCCCCAGCCTCGGCCCCAGCCCTACCCCAGCACTGCCCCAGCAATGAGGCCCAGCCCTGCCCCAGGCCCAGCCCAGCCCCCACCCCAGCCCCACCCTCAGCCCCAGCCCAGCCCCAGCCCCAGCCCTGCCACAGCCCAGCCCCAGCCACAGCCCAGCACCAGACCTGGACCCAGCCCCAGCCGCAGCCCCGGCCCAGCCCAAGGCCCAGCCCTGCCCCAGCCCCAGCCCTAGCCTAGCCCTACTCTCAGCCCCAGGCCACAGCCCCAGCCCCAGCCCTGCCCAAGGCTTGGTTCCAGACTCGGCCCCAGCCCTGCCCCCAACCCAGCCCCGGCCCCTGCCCCCAGCCCTGCCCCCAGCCTGGCCCCAGCCTAGGGCCCAGCCTCCAGCCTAGTTCTGCCCCATCCCAGCCCCAGCCCTGCCCCAGCCCAGCCCCAGCCTCGGGCCCAGCCATGCCCCAGCCCCAGCCCAGCCTCCAGCCCCAGCCCAGCCCCCAGCCCAGGTGCAGACCTTCCACAGCCCAGCCCCAATCCAGCCCCAGCCCAGCTCCAGTCCAGCCCTGCTCCAGCCCTGCCACAGCCCTGCCCCAGCCCCGGCCCCACCCTGCCCCAGCCTTGCCCCAGCGCCAGCCCTGCCCCAGCCCAGCCCCACCCTCAGCCCCAGCCCAGCCCCGGCCCCAGCACTGCCCTCAGCCCAGTCCCAGCCCGGCCCCAGCCTAAGGCCCAGCCCCAGCCACAGCCCAGCCCCAGCCCTGGACCCAGCCACAGCCCCGGCCCCAGCCCTATCCCAGCCCCAATTCCAACCCCGGCCCAGCCCCAGCCCCAGCCCAGCCCCAGACAGCCCCAGCCCTGGACCCAGCCCCAGCCCCGGACCCAGCCCCAGCCCCAGCCCCCGCCACAGCCCAGCCCCAGCCCTGGACCCAGCCCCAGCCCCAGCCCAGCCCCAGCCCCAGCCCCGGCCCCATCCCAGCCCCAGCCCCAGGCTAGCCCCAGCCGTGCCCCACCCCTGGCCCCATCCCCGGCCCCATCCCCGGCCCCTGCCCTAGCCCCAGTCCTGCCCTCTCCCAGGCCCCATCCCCAGCCCTGCCCCAGCCCTGCCCTCAGCCCAGCCCCAGCCCCAGCCCAGCCGTAGCCCTGCCCCAGCCCCGGCCCCAACCCTGTCCCCAGCCCAGCCCCAGCCCTGCACCAGTCCCAGCCACAGCCGCAGCCCCAGCCCATCCTCAGCCCAGCCCCACTCCCAGCACTAGTCCTAGCCCTGCCCCGGCCCCAGCCCTGTCCCCAGCTCCAGCCACAGCCCAGCCCCAGCCCTGTGCCAGTCCCCGCCCCAGCCTCATCCCCAGCCCTGCCCCAGCCCAGCCACAGCCACAGCCCAGACCCAGACCCAGCCCCAGCCCCAGCCCCAGCCCCAGCCCCAGCCCTGCCCCAGCCCAGCCCATGCCACAGCCCAGCCTCAGCCCTGGACCCCGCCCCAGCCTCAGCCCAGCCACAGCCCAGCCACAGCCACAGCCCAGCCCCATCCCTGGACCCAGACCCAGCCCCAGCCCCAGCCCCAGCCCCAGCCCAGCCCCACCCCTGCCCCAGTCCCCGCCCCAGCCCAGTCCTGGTTCCAGCCCAGCACCAGCCCTGCCCCAGCCCAAGCCCCAGCCCCAGCCCCAGCCCCAGCCCCAGCCCAAGCCCCAGCCCAACCCAGTCCCATCCCCATCCCTGCCCCCAGCCCAGCCCCACCGCCAGCCCAGTCCCAGCCCTGCCCCCAGCCCAGCCCCAGCCCCAGCCCGGCCCCAGCCATGCCCCAACCCCAGCCCCAGCCCTGTCCCCAGCCCAGCCCCAGCCCTGCACCAGTCCCAGCCACAGCCCCGGCCCCAGCCACAGCCCAGCCCCCGCCCCATTCCTGCCACCAGCCCAGCCCCAGCCCCGGCCCCAGCCCTCTCCCCAGCTCCAGCCACAGCCCAGCCCCAGCCCAGCCCCAGCCCCGTCACCAGCCTCATCCCCAGCCCTGCCCCAGCACCAGCCCATCCTCCAGCCCAACCCTGCCCCAGCCCTCAGCCTAGCCCCAGATCAGCCCCAGGCGAGCCCCAGCCCCGGCTCCAGCCCCCAGCCCTGCCCCAGCCCAGCCCCCAGCCCAGGCGCAGACCAGCCCAAGCCCGGCCCCCAGCCCCAGCCCTGGCCACAGCCCAACCCCAATCCAGCCCCAGCCCTGCCCCAGCCCCAGCCCCAGCCCTATCCCAGCCCCAATTCCAACCCCGGCCCAAGCCCAGCCCCAGCTCAGCCCCAGCACAGCCCTGGCCCCAGCCCTGCCGCCAGCCCAGCCCCAGCCTAGTCCCCAGCCCTGGCCCCAGCCTGGCCCCAGCCTAAGGTGCAGCCTCCAGCCTAGTTCTGCCCCAGCCCCGGCCCCAACCTCAGTCCCAGCCCTGCTCCCAGCCCCAGCCCCAGCCCCAGCCCCAGCCCTACCCCAGCCCTGCCCCAGGCCCAGCCCAGACCCCAGCCGAGCCCCACCCTCGGCCCCCAGCCCCAGCCCTGCCCCAGCCCCACCCCAGCCCAATCCCGGTCCCACCCCAGCCCCAGACCCAACCCCAGCCCTACGGCAGCCCTGTCCCAGCCTCGGGCCCAGCCCTGCCCCAGCCTAGCCCCAACCTCAGCCCCAGCCCAGACGCAGCCCCGCCCCAGCCCTGCCGCAGCCCCAGTCCTGCCCCAGCCCCGGCCACGGCCCCAGCCCCGGCTCTGCCCCCAGCCCAGCCCCAGCCCAAGGCCCAGCCTCCATCCTAGTCCTGCCCCAGCCCCGCCCCAACCTCAGTCCCAGCCCTGCTCCCAGCCCCGGCCCCAGCCCCGGCTCCAGCCCTATCCCAGCCCTGTCCCTGCCTCGGGCCCTGCCCTATCCCAGGCCCAGCCCAGCCTCAGCCCCGGCCCCAGCCCTGCCCCAGCCCCAGCCCTAGCCCAGCCCTGCCCTCAGCCCAGTCCCACCTTGGCCCCAGCACTGTCTGCAGCCCCAGCCCCAGCCCCACCCTCGGCCCTAGCCCAGCCCCAGCCGCAGCGCAGCCCCAGCGCAGCCCCAGCCCCAGCCCAACCCCAGCCCCATCCCCAGCCCTGCCCCAACCCAGCCCCAGCCATAGCCCAGCCCCAGCCCTGGCCCCAGTCCCAGCCCCAGCCCTGGCCCCATCCCTGGCCCAGCCCCCGACCCAGCCTCAGCCCCATCCCAGCCCCCAGCCCCGGCTCCAGCCCCAGCCCCAGCTCCGACCCCAGCCCCCTGCACAGCCCCAGCCCTGCCCCAG
This sequence comes from Melanerpes formicivorus, assembly GCF_026170545.1. Lineage (NCBI taxonomy): Eukaryota > Metazoa > Chordata > Aves > Piciformes > Picidae > Melanerpes > Melanerpes formicivorus. Next base: position 131,421 of record NW_027142671.1, on the reverse strand, counting down.
CCCCAGCCCAGCCTCCAGCCCCAGCCCAGCCCCCAGCCCAGGTGCAGACCTTCCACAGCCCAGCCCCAATCCAGCCCCAGCCCAGCCCTGCCCCAGCCCTGCCCCAGCCCTGCCCCAGCCCTGTCCCCAGCCCGGCCCCAGCCCTGCACCAGTCCCAGCCACAGCCCCGGCCCCGGCCCCAGCCACAGCCCAGCCCCCGCCCCATTCCTGCCACCAGCCCAGCCCCAGCCCAGCCGCAGCCCAGCCCCAGTCCCAGCCCCAGCCCCGGCCCCAGCCCTGTCCCCAGCTCCAGCCACAGCCCAGCACCAGCCCCAGACCTGGACCCAGCCACAGCCGCAGCCCCGGACCCAGCCCAGACCTGGCCCAGCGTTGCCCCAGCCCTAGCCCTAGCCCAGCCCTACCCTCAGCCCTGGTCCCAGCCCCAGCCCTGCCCAAGACTTGGTTCCAGCCCCGGCCCCAGCCCTGCCCCCAGCCCAGCCCTGGCCCCTGCCCCCAGCCCAGCCCCAGCCCCAGACCTACGCCAGCCCTGCCCCAGCAACCGGGCCCAGCCCTGCCCCAGGCCCAGCCCAGACCCCAGCCCAGCCCCACCCTCAGCTCCAGCCCAGCCCCAGCCCCAGCCCTGCCCCACCCCTGCCCCAGCCACAGCCCAGCCCCAGCCCTGGACCGAGCCTTGCCCCAGCCCCAGCACTAGCCCTAGCCCAGCCCTACCCTCAGCCCCACCCCCAGCCCCAGCCCCAGCCCCAGCCCCAGCCCTGCCCAAGATTTGGTTCCAGCCCCGGCCCCAGCCCTGCCCCCAGCCCAGCCCCAGATCAGCCCCAGGCGAGCCCCAGGCCTGCCCCAGCACCGGTCCTAGCCCTGCCCGAGCCCCAGCCCCAGCCCCGGCCACAGCCCTGCCCCAGCCCCACTCCTGCCCTAGCCCCAGCCCCAGCCCCATCCCCGGCTCCAGCCCTGCCCTAGCCCCAGCCCCAACCTTGGCCCCAGCCCAGCCTCAGCCACAGCCCTACCCCAGCCCCGGCCGCAGCCCTGTCCACAGCCCAGCCCCAGCCCTGCCCCAGTCCCAGCCACAGCCCCGGCCCCAGCCACAGCCCAGCCCCCGCCCCACCCCTGTCCCCAGCCCCAGCCCCAGTCCCAGCCCCAGTCCCAGTCCCAGCCCCAGCCCCGGCCCCAGCGCAGCCCTAACCTAGCCCAGCCCCAGCCCCAGCCCAGCCCCAGCCCTGGACCCAGCCCTGTCCCCAGCCCAGCCCCAGATCAGCCCCAGGCGAGCCACAGGCCTGCCCCAGCGCCGGTCCTAGCCCTGCCCGAGCCCCAGCCCCGGCTGCAGCCCTGCCCCAGCCCCACTCCTGCCCTAGCCCTAGCCCCAGCCCCAACCATGGCCCCAGCCCAGCCTCAGCCACAGCCCTACCCCAGCCCCGGCCGCAGCCCTGTCCACAGCCCAGCCCCAGCCCTGCCCCAGTCCCAGCCACAGCCCCGGCCCCAGCCACAGCCCAGCCCCCGCCCCATCCCTGTCCCCAGCCCCAGTCCCAGCCCCAGTCCCAGCCCCAGCCCCGGCCCCAGCGCAGCCCTAACCTAGCCCTGCCCCAGCCCCAGGCCTAGCCCAGCCCTGCCCTCAGCCCAGCCCCAGCCCCAGCCCTGCCCCAGCCCTGCCCCAGCCCAGGCGCACACCAGCCCCAGACCAGCCCCCAGCCCCAGCCCCAGACCAGCTTCCAGACCAGTCCCAGACCTGCTACAGCCCTGCCCCAATCCAGCCCCAGCCCAGCCCCAGCCCAGCACCCAGCCCCGGCCCCAGCCCAGCCTCAGCCCGAGCCCAGCTTCCAGCTCAACCCTGCCCCAGCCCCAGGGCTGCCCCAGCCCTGCCCCAGCCCCAGACTAGCCCCAGCCCCAGCCCCAGCCCTGCCCCATCTCCAGCCCTAGCCCTGTCCCCAGGCCCGGCCTGTGCCCCTGCCCCAGCCCCAGTCCTGCCCCATCCCAGCCCCCAACCACAGCCCTGCCCTCAGCCCAGCCCCAGCCCCAGCCTGTCTCCAGCCCCAGCCACAGCCCTGTCCCCAGCCCCAGCCCAGCCCAGCCCGAGCCCCAGCCCCAGCCACAGCCCCATCCCGGCCCCCAGCCCAGCCCAGCACCATCCCCATCCCTGACCCCAACCACAGCCCCAGCCCTTCCCCAGCCCCAGCCTCAGCCCCAGCCCAGCCCTAGCCCAGCCCTGCCCTCAGCCCAGCCCCAGCCCAGCCCAGCCCCAGCCCAAGTCCTGCCCCAGCCCAGCCCCCAGCCCCAGCCCTGCCCCAGCCCTGTCCTCAGCCCTGCCCCAGCCCCAGCCCGACCCCAGCCCTGCCCCAGCCCCGGCCCCAGCCCCAGCCCAGCCCCAGCCCTGCCCCAGCTCCGGCCCTAGCCCTGTCCCCAGCCCCGTCCCCAGCCCCATCCCCTACCCCAGCCCTGGCTTCTACCCAGCCCCGGCCCCAGCCCTTCCCCAGCCCTGCCCCAGTCCCAGCCTCAGCCCCGGCCCCAGCCCCGGCCCCTGCCCAGCCCTAACCTAGCCCTGCCCCAGCCCCAGCCCTAGCCCAGCCCTGCCCTCAGCCCAGCCCCAGCCCCAGCCCAGCCACAGGCCCAGCCCTGCCCCAGCCCAGCCCCAGCCACAGCCCAGCCACAGCCCTGGACCCAGCCCCAGTCCTGTCCCAGCCCCGGCCCCAGCCCAGCCCTAGCCCAGCCCTGCCCCAGCCCCAGCCCTGGACCCAGCCCCAGCCCTGCCTTGAACCCAGCCCTAGTCCGGTCCCAGCCCTGCCCCAGCTCCGGCCCAAGCCCTGTCCCCAGCCCGGGCCCCTGCCCCAGCCCCAGTCCTGCCCCATCCCAGCCCCCATCCCCAGCCCTGCCCCAGCCCTGCCCTCAGCCCTGCCCCTGCCCCAGCCCGGCCCCAGCCTAGCCTCCAGCCCTGCCCCAGCCCTGCCCTCACCCCAGCCCCCACCCCAGCCCTGGACCCTGTCCCAGCCCCAGACCTGCCCCAGCCCTGCCCCAGCCCTGGCTCCTGCCCCATCCTCGGCCCCAGCCCAGCCCCAGCCCCAGCCCTAGCCCCACCCTCAGCCCCAGCCCAGCTCCAGCCCCAGCATTGCCCCAGCCTGGTCCCAGCCCCAGCCCAGGACCCAGCCCCATCCCCATCCCCAGCCCAGCCCCAGCCCTGGACCCAGCCCCAGCCCCAGCCCCACCCTCGGCCCCAGCCCAGCCCCAGCCACAGCCCAGCCCCAGCCCTGGACCCAGCCCTGCCCCAGCCCAGCCCCAGCCACAGCCCAGCCCCTGCCCTGGACCCAGCTCCAGCCCCAGCCCAGCCCTAGCCCAGCCCTGACCCAGCCTCAGCCCTGCTCCAGCTCCAGACCTAGCCCAGCCCTGCCCCAGCCCTGCCCCAGCCCCGGCCCCAGCCCCAGCCCAGCCCCAGCCCTGGCCCTAGCCCTGTCCCCAGCCCCGTCCCCTACCCCAGCCCTGGCTTCTACCCAGCCCCGGCCCCAGCCCCAGCCCCAGCCCTGCCCCAGTCCCAGCCTCAGCCCCGGCCCCAGCCCCGGCCCCTGCCCAGCCCTAACCTAGCCCTGCCCCAGCCCCAGCCCTAGCCCAGCCCTGCCCTCAGCCCAGCCCCAGCCACAGCCCAGCCCCAGCCCTGGACCCAGCCCCGGCCTGTGCCCCTGCCCCCAGCCCAGCCACAGCCCTGTCCGCAGCCCCAGCCCCAATCCCACCCCAAGCCCCGGCCCCTGCCCAGCCCTAGCCCAGCCCTGCCCCAGCCCGGCCCCAGCCCTGCCCCAGCTCCGGCCCTAGCCCCACCCCAGCCCAAGCCCCAGACACAGCCACAGCCCCATCCCGGCCCCCAGCCCAGCCCAGCCCAGCCCCGCCCCGCCCAGCCCCATCCCCATCCCTGACCCCAACCCCATCCCCAGCCCAGCCCCAGCCCTTCCCCAGCCCCAGCCCCAGCCTCGGCCCTAGCCCAGCCCTAGCCCAGTCCTGCTCCAGCCCAGCCCCCAGCCCCAGCCCTAGCCCCACCCTCGGCCCCAGCCCAGCTCCAGCCCCAGGCTTGGCCCCTGCCCAGCCCTAACCTAGCCCTGCCCCAGCCCAGTCCCCAGCCCCAGCCCTGCCCCAGCCCTGCCCTCAACCCAGCGCCAGCCCCAGCCCGAACCCAGCCCTGCCCCAGCCCCGGCCCCAGCCCTGCCCCAGCTTCAGTCCCAGACACAGCCCCGGCCCCAGCCCTGCTCCAGCCAGCCCCAGCCCAAGGCCCAGCCTCAAGCCTAGTCCTGCCCCAGCCCTGGCCCCAATCCAGGCCCAGCCCAGCCCCAGCCCTTCCCCAGCCCCAGCCCCAGCCTCGGCCCTAGCCCAGCCCTAGCCCAGCCCTGTCCGCAGCCCAGCCCCAGCCCAGCCCCAGCCCTGCCCTCACCCCAGCCCCAGCCCCAGCCCGACCCCAGCCCTTCCCCAGCCCCGGCCCCAGCCCCAGCCCAGCCCCAGCCCTGGCCCTAGCCCTGTCCCCAGCCCCATCCCCTACCCCAGCCCTGGCTTCTACCCAGCCCCGGCCCCAGCCCAGCCCCAGCCCCAGCCCTAGCCCTGTCCCCAGCCCCGGCCTGTGCCCCTGCCCCCAGCCCAGCCACAGCCCTGTCCGCAGCCCCAGCCCCAATCCCACCCCAAGCCCCGGCCCCAGCCCAGCCCCAGCCCTGGCCCTAGCCCTGTCCCCAGCCCCATCCCCTACCCCATTCCTGGCTTCTACCCAGCCCCGGCCCCAGCCCCAGCCTCAGCCCTGCCCCAGTCCCAGCCTCAGCCCCGGCCCCTGCCCAGCCCCAGCCCTAGCCCTGCCCCAGCCCCAGCCCTAGCCCAGCCCTGCCCTCAGCCCAGCCCCAGCCACAGCCCCAGCCCCAGCCCTGGACCCAGCCCTGCCCCAGCCCAGCCCCACCCCCAGCCCTAGCCCTGTCCCCAGCCCCGGCCTGTGCCCCCTGCCCCCAGACCAGCCACAGCCCTGTCCGCAGCCCCAGCCCCAATCCCACCCCAAGCCCCGGCCCCAGCCCAGCCCTAGCCCAGCCCTGCCCCAGCCCAGCCTCAGCCCTGCCCCAGCTCCGGCCCTAGCCCTGTCCCCAGCCCAGGCCCCTTCCCCAGCCCAAGCCCCAGCCCCAGCCACAGCCCCATCCCGGCCCCCAGCCCAGCTCCAGCCCTAGCCCAGCCCCAGCCCTGGACCCAGCCTCAGCCCCAGCCCCACCCCCGGCCCAAGCCCCGGCCCCAGCCCAGCTCCAGTCCCAGCCTAGTTCCAGCCCTGCCCTAACCCCGGCCCCATCCCCGGTCCCAGCCCAGCCCTAGCCCAGCCCTGATCCAGCCCCAGCGCTATCCCAGCCCTGCCCTCAGCCCAGTCCCAGGCCTGGACCCAGCCTCACCCCTGCCCCGAGCCCTGCCCCAGCCCTGCCCTCAGCCCAGACCCAGACCCAGCCCGGCCCCAGCCCTGTCCCCAGCCCAGCCCCAGCCCTGCCCCAGTCCCAGCCACAGCTCTGACCTCAGCCCCCTGTACAGCCCCAGACCTGCCCCAGCCCCAGCCCAGCCTCCAGCTTCAGCCCAGCCCCCAGCCCAGGTGCAGACCTTCCACAGCCCAGCCCCAATCCAGCCCCAGCCCAGCTCCAGCCCAGCCCTGCCCCAGCCCTGCCCCAGCCCCGGCCCTACCCTGCCCCAGCCTTGCCCCAGCGCCAGCCCAGCCCCCAGCCCCGGCCCCAGCCCTGCCCCAGCCCTGCCCCAGAGCCAGCCCAGCCCCCAGCCCCAGCCCCAGCCCCAGCCCCGGCCCCAGTCTGTCCCCAGGTCCCAGCACAGCCGTAGCCCTGCCCCCAGCCCCGGCTCCAGCCCCAGACCCAGTTCCTTCCCCAGACCCCAGCCCAGCCCCAGCTCTGCCCCAGCCCCCACACCAACCCTACACCAGCCCTTCCTCTAGCCCCAGCCCCAGACCTGGCCCCAGCTCCAGCCCCAATCCAGCCCCAGCCCTGTCCCAGCCCCGGCCCCAGCCCTATCCCAGCCCCAATTCCAACCCTGGCCGAAGCCCAGCCCCAGCTCAACCCCAGCCTAGCCCCAGCCCCAACCTCAGTCCCAGCCCTGCTCCCAGCCCCAACGCCAGCCTCAGCCCCAGCCCTAACCCAGCCCTGCCCCAGCAACCGGGCCCAGACCCCAGCCCAGCCCCACACTCAGCCCCAGCCCAGCCCCGGCCCCAGCCCCGCCCCAGCCCCAGCCCTAGCCCAGCCCTGTCCTCAGCCCAGTCCCAGCCTGGCCCCAGCACTGTCCGCAGCCCCAGCCCCAGCCCCAGCCCTGCCCAAGATTTGGTTCCAGGCCCGGCCCCAGCCCTGCCCCCAGCCCAGCCCCAGATCAGCCCCAGGCGAGCCCCAGGCCTGCCCCAGCGCCGGTCCTAGCCCTGCCCGAGCCCCAGCCCCAGCCCCGGCCGCAGCCCTGCCCCAGCCCCACTCCTGCCCTAGCCCCAGCCTCAGCCCCAGCCCCGGCTCCAGCCCTGCCCTAGCCCCAGTCCTGCCCCAGCCCAAGCCCGGGCTCCAGCCCTAGCCCAGCCCAGACCCAGCCCTGGACCCAGCCCAACCCTCGGCCCCGGCCCCAGCCCCAGCCCCAGCCCAGCCCCGGCCCCAGCCCCAGCCCGGGCCCCATCCCTGGCCCAGCCCCCAACCCAGCCTCAGCCCCATCCCTGCCCTAGCCCCAGCCCCAACCTTGGCCCCAGCCCAGCCTCAGCCACAGCCCTACCCCAGCCCCGGCCGCAGCCCTGTCCACAGCCCAGCCCCAGCCCTGCCCCAGTCCCAGCCACAGACCCGGCCCCAGCCACAGCCCAGCCCCAGCCCCATCCCTGTCCCCAGCCCCAGCCCCAGTCCCAGCCCCAGTCCCAGCCCCAGCCCCGGCCCCAGCGCAGCCCTAACCTAGCCCTGCCCCAGCCCCAGGCCTAGCCCAGCCCTACCCCCAGCCCCGGCCCCAGCCCTATCCCAGCCCTGCCCCAGAGCCAGCCCAGCCCCCAGCCCCAGCCCCAGCCCCGGCCCCAGTCTGTCCCCAGGTCCCAGCACAGCTGTAGCCCTGCCCCCAGCCCCGGCTCCAGCCCCAGACCCAGTTCCTTCCCCAGACCCCAGCCCAGCCCCAGCTCTGCCCCAGCCCCCACACCAACCCTACACCAGCCCTTCCTCTAGCCCCAGCCCCAGCCCTGGCCCCAGCTCCAGCCCCAATCCAGCCCCAGCCCTGTCCCAGCCCCAGCCCCAGCCCTATCCCAGCCCCAATTCCAACCCCGGCCGAAGCCCAGCCCCAGCTCAACCCCAGCCTAGCCCCAGCCCCAACCTCAGTCCCAGCCCTGCTCCCAGCCCCAACGCCAGCCTCAGCCCCAGCCCTGCCCCAGCAACCGGGCCCAGACCCCAGCCCAGCCCCACCCTCAGCCCCAGCCCAGCCCCGGCCCCAGCCCTGCCCCAGCCCCAGCCTTAGCCCAGCCCTGCCCTCAGCCCAGTCCCAGCCTGGCCCCAGCCCTGCCCTAGCCCAGCCCCAGCCACAGCCCAGCCCCAGACCCAGCCCTGCACCCAGCCCCAGACCCTTCTCTAGTAGACTCTTCTCTACTTCCTTGGTTAGTTTGTTTACCATTTCCCATTGTGCTTTTGTTATTTCAATTCCTCTTCCTTCAAAATCTTATGTCTCTTACTTTTCCTTTTACTAATCCTTTTAATTATTCCTGATATTTCCCAACTAAAATTTCTCTAGTCTTTATTTCCCACTTATGCCAATCCCTTTCAATAATTTTCCATGGGGATTTAAATCCTTTTTCTCACCACAGAATAGGTTTTCTGTATTTACCAGCCCAAACTGCCTATTTTCAAATTCAGCATTCAGGACAAAATATTTTTTTGATTGATGCTTTTGACCCCAGATTATCATAACAGTTATTGTGATCGATGTTCGACTTCATGGGAAATGCTGTTTCCTCTTAGTCTTGATTCTTCTGCACATTAGTGAAGGAATAGTTGTTAAAATTAATACCTATTTACTACAAACCTTAACTTATGCTAATACCAAAAAATCCTTAAAACCTTAAAAAACTATGTTGAAATTAATCCATCAAATCAGTGTCTATAGGGTCGGCCTTGCCCTTTCGAGTCTGTGCGCAAAGGTACTAAGGCTGCCATAACCTGTTGACTATGCTCAAGCTGTTTTGTCATTGTCATTGACAACACCTCAGCCTGTTTTTGTAATCCCTTATCAATCACCTCCGTCAACATGGCCATCGGATTGCTTGGCAAGTCCTGAGCCCTCTGCAACAATTCGGCTACCGTCCATCTAGGATCTGCTGATGTAATAAACTGCTGCGTCTGCTGGTTCCCATTCTGCATTAAACACTGCCTTAAAATTGCCTCTCGGATACCTTCTCCTACGCTTGCTGCTCTAAGTGCGGCAAGCAACTTATCCACAAATTCACCAAGAGGTTCCTGTCTACCTTGCTTAGTTCCCATATAGTGAGGATTTGCATTTCCATCCTTCTGCTTTTCAAAAGCTCTCCTTACTATCTGGGCTGATGCTTGCAAAACAGGCGGCTGTAAAAGTGCCTGTAACTCTGGTCTCTCATACTGTCCCGTTCCACACAACTGATCTACTGTTACACCAAATAATGGATCGTTTTGCTGTCTTTGTACTCCAGCTGCTTGTCTAGCTAGTTGTTCCCACTCATTCAAAAATGTCATAAATTGAGATGCTGTTAGGATCAGCTTCATAACATCATAAGAATCTCTAGGTAACATATTATAGTTCATATAAATAAAATCAATCATCTGTCTAGCTGGTTCAGATTGAATCCCAAACTGACTCTCAGTCTGTCTTAATTGAGATAACAATTTCCATGGCAATTGAGTTACATCAGCCTGAACAACATTTTGCTCCCCAGGGACCTGTGTATACATTACTGGAAAAGCTTGATGTGAAGCAGCCAGCCGGCTAAACCCTTCCTGACTTCCTTCGGCATTTAAGTGTTCTGCAACCTTTTGCCAATACTCTGCGTGCTTTCTTGCATGATCTTTAACACCACCTCCAGGATCTACCGCCCTGTTTGTCTCCTCTCCCTCACCTACTTTCTTCTCCTCTACAATTTGCTCAGCTGAAAGAGACGGGGAAGGCTCCTCACCAGAGTCCTGTGTTACAGATTGTAATTCGACTCTGCCACCTAGCCCTTTTACACACGCAGCCTTCTCCTTTCTTAAATAATCCTGAACCTCTTCTGACAAAGGCAACCCAGCATGTGTAACACTTGCTCCATTTGGGTCCATATGATCTAATCGTACCCTGGCTTGATAAGCTGCCACTTGCTCCGCACGATGCTGATCCAATGCTGTCATAACCATCTTCCACCATTTTCCACACTCCTTTGCTCGTTTTTCATCATCTAACCCATGCAGCCACAAGTCTTGTCCAAACTTTTTCCACTGCAATCTTTCAAATACCTCATTTGGATCCTTAAAATATCCTAACTCTCCTGCATAGCTTAACAGCGGCACCAACTCCTTTTCAAAATTTAACTTACACTGTCGCTTTTCTAAAAAGCATTTAAATAAATCATACGCTGCCTGCCTATCCATGTCCGTATTTAAACGTTAATACCTGTGCGCACAGTCCTTGTTTAAGCAGTTCCCAGCTCTACAGCGTCTTCGGCTTCAAGGCTGTCTTCCCTTTTCTTGCAGCCTCCGGTACTGCTATCCCGGGCCGGCCTTCTTCTTGCCTCCGGCTTACTGTGAATCTCCCAAGTCCCGAAGAACTTCTTAAACCCTAACCTTTGTCTTCATTAGGGTCCCGTGTTCAAGCGCCACTTACTGCAAGAAGGGGCCGCTTTAACAACCAATGTGATCAGCGGAATCCAACTTTATTGAGTATCAGACACATCTTATATACAGTTTGCTATAATTATGCCCACTTGACAACATACTATTGGTTGCTCTCTAAAAGGTTACATCATTGTTTTCACAACTCCGTAGAATTCTTCTATCCGGCCTAATTGCTCTCTTCCCCAGATCTCGCCTCCTCCTTATCTTGCTTGCCTCCCTTCTCAGGGGCAGCAGGACTTAGCATACCAAGCAATCAGCACTTTCTCACATCTCTTACAGCGCCACTATATTATCAACAGAGAATTCTTCAAGGCCTGAATTGCACAGGCGTTCCTGGGACCCAAGGACCCTCTTGTTCAAAACAATCCTCAACACCAACCCTGCCCCAGCCCAAGCCCCAGCCCCAGCCACAGCCCCATCCCGGCCCCCAGCCCAGCCCAGCCCAGCACCATCCCCATCCCTGACCCCAACCACAGCCCCAGCCCTTCCCCAGCCCCAGCCCCAGCCTCAGTCCCAGCCCAGCCCTAGCCCAGCCCTGCCCTCAGCCCAGCCCCAGCCCAGCCCAGCCCCAGCCCCAGTCCTGCCCCAGCCCAGCCCCCAGCCCCAGCCCTGCCCCAGCCCTGTCCTCAGCCCAGCCCCAGCCCCAGCCCGACCCCAGCCCTGCCCCAGCCCCGGCCCCAGCCCCAGCCCAGCCCCAGCCCTGCCCCAGCTCCGGCCCTAGCCCTGTCCCCAGCCCCGTCCCCAGCCCCGTCCCCTACCCCAGCCCTGGCTTCTACCCAGCCCCGGCCCCAGCCCTTCCCCAGCCCTGCCCCAGTCCCAGCCTCAGCCCCGGCCCCAGCCCCGGCCCCTGCCCAGCCCTAACCTAGCCCTGCCCCAGCCCCAGCCCTAGCCCAGCCCTGCCCTCAGCCCAGCCCCAGCCCCAGCCCAGCCACAGGCCCAGCCCTGCCCCAGCCCAGCCCCAGCCACAGCCCAGTCACAGCCCTGGACCCAGCCCCAGTCCTGTCCCAGCCCCGGCCCCAGCCCAGCCCTAGCCCAGCCCTGCCCCAGCCCCAGCCCTAGCCCAGCCCTGCCATCAGCCCAGCCCCAGCCCAGTCCCCAGCCCCAGCCCTGCCCCAGCCCTGCCCTCAACCCAGCGCCAGCCCCAGCCCGACCCCAGCCCGACCCCAGCCCCGCCCCAGCCCCGGCCCCAGCCCTGCCCCAGCTTCAGTCCCAGACCCCAGCCCCGGCCCCAGCCCTGCTCCAGCCAGCCCCAGCCCAAGGCCCAGCCTCAAGCCTAGTCCTGCCCCAGCCCTGGCCCCAATCCAGCCCCAGCCCAGCCCCAGCCCCAGCCTCGGCCCTAGCCCAGCCCTAGTCCAGCCCTAGCCCAGCCCTGTCCGCAGCCCAGCCCCAACCCAGCCCCAGTCCTGCCCTCACCCCAGCCCCAGCCCCAGCCCGACCCCCAGCCCTGCCCCAGCCCCAGCCCTAGCCCTGTCCCCCAGCCCCAGCCTGTGCCCCTGCACCCAGCCCAGCCACAGCCCTGTCCGCAGCCCCAGCCCCAATCCCACCCCAACCCCCGGCCCCAGCCCAGCCCCAGCCCTGGCCCTAGCCCTGTCCCCAGCCCCGTCCCCTACCCCATTCCTGGCTTCTACCCAGCCCCGGCCCCAGCCCCAGCCCCCAGCCCTGCCCCAGTCCCAGCCTCAGCCCCGGCACTGGCTCCTGCCCCATCCTTGGCCCCAGCCCTGCCCCAGCCCCAGCCCTAGCCCCACTTTCAGCCCCAGCCCAGCCCCAGCCCTGCCCTCACCCCAGCCCCAGCCCCAGCCCGACCCCAGCCCTTCCCCAGACCCGGCCCCAGCCCCAGCCCAGCCCCCAGCCCTGGCCCTAGCCCTGTCCCCAGCCCCATCCCCTACCCCAGCCCTGGCTTCTACCCAGCCCCCGGCCCCAGCCCAGCCCCAGCCCCAGCCCTAGCCCTGTCCCCAGCCCCGGCCTGTGCCCCTGCCCCCCAGCCCAGCCACAGCCCTGTCCGCAGCCCCAGCCCCAATCCCACCCCAAGCCCCGGCCCCAGCCCCAGCCCTAGCCCAGCCCTGCCCCAGCCCGGCCTCAGCCCTGCCCCAGCTCCGGCCCTAGCCCTGTCCCCAGCCCAGGCCCCTTCCCCAGCCCAAGCCCCAGACACAGCCACAGCCCCATCCCGGCCCCCCAGCCCAGCCCAGCCCCATCCCCCATCCCTGACCCCAACTCCATCCCCAGCCCAGCCCCAGCCCTTCCCCAGCCCCAAGCCCCAGCCTCGGCCCTAGCCCAGCCCTAGCCCAGGCCTGTCCGCAGCCCAGCCCCAGCCCAGCCCCAGCCCCAGTCCTGCCCCAGCCCAGCCCCCAGCCCCAGCCCTAGCCCCACCCTCGGCCCCAGCCCGGCTCCAGCCCCAGCCCCGGCCCCTGCCCAGCCCCCACCCCAGCCCTGGACCCTGTCCCAGCCCCAGACCTGCCCCAGCCCTGCCCCAGCCCTGGCTCCTGCCCCATCCTTGGCCCCAGCCCTGCCCCATCCCCAGCCCTAGCCCCACTTTCAGCCCCAGCCCAGCTCCAGCCCCAGCCTTGCCCCAGCCCAGCCCCCAGCCCCAGCCCTGGACCCAGCCCCATCCCCAGCCCCAGCCCAGCCCCAGCCTAGCCCCAGCCCTGGACCCAGCCCCAGCCCCAGCCCCACCCTCGGCCCCAGCCCAGCCCCAGCTACAGCCCAGCCCCAGCCCTGGACCCAGCCCTGCCCCAGCCCAGCCCCAGCCACAGCCCAGCCCCTGCCCTGGACCCAGCTCCAGCCCCAGCCCAGCCCTAGCCCACCCCTGACCCAGCCTCCGCCCTGCTCCAGCTCCAGACCTAGCCCAGCCCTGCCCTCAGCCCAGCCCCAGGCCTGGATCCAGCCCCAGCCCTGCCCCAGCCCTGCCCCAGCCCCGGGCCCCAGACCCAGCCCAGCCCCAGCCCTGGCCCTAGCCCTGTCCCCAGCCCCGTCCCCTACCCCAGCCCTGGCTTCTACCAGCCCCGGCCCCAGCCCCACCTCCCCCAGCCGCAGCCCTGCCCCAGTCCCAGCCTCAGCCCCGGCCCCAGCCCCGGCCCCTGCCCAGCCTCTAACCTAGCCCTGTCCCAGCCCCAGCCCTAGCCCAGCCCTGCCCTCAGCCCAGCCCCAGCCACAGCCCAGCCCCAGCCCTGGACCCAGCCCTGCCCCAGCCCAGCCCCACCCCCAGCCACAGCCCTGTCCGCAGCCCCAGCCCCAATCCCACCCCAAGCCCCGGCCCCAGCCCAGCCCTAGCCCAGCTCTGCCCCAGCCCGGCCCCAGCCCTGCCCCAGCTCCGGCCCTAGCCCCACCCCGGCCCAAGCCCCAGACACAGCCACAACCCCATCCCGGCCCCCAGCCCAGCCCAGCCCCGCCCAGCCCCATCCCCATCCCTGACCCCAACCCCATCCGCAGCCCAGCCCCAGCCCTTCCCCAGCCCCAGCCCCAGCCTCGGCCCTAGCCCAGCCCTAGCCCAGTCCTGCTCCAGCCCAGCCCCCAGCCCCAGCCCTAGCCCCACCCTCGGCCCCAGCCCAGCTCCAGCCCCAGGCCCGGCCCCTGCCCAGCCCTAACCTAGCCCTGCCCCAGCCCAGTCCCCAGCCACAGCCCTGCCACAGCCCTGCCCTCAACCCAGCGCCAGCCCCAGCCCGACCCCAGCCCTGCCCCAGCCCCGGCCCCAGCCCTGCCCCAGCTTCAGTCCCAGACCCAGCCCCGGCCCCAGCCCTGCTCCAGCCAGCCCCAGCCCAAGGCCCAGCCTCAAGCCTAGTCCTGCCCCAGCAATGGCCCCAATCCAGCCCCAGCCCAGCCCCAGCCCTTCCCCAGCCCCAGCCCCAGCCTCGGCCCTAGCCCAGCCCTGTCCGCAGCCCAGCCCCAGCCCAGCCCCAGCCCTGCCCTCACCCCAGCCCCAGCCCAGCCCCAGCCCTGGCCCTAGCCCTGTCCCCAGCCCCATCCCCTACCCCCAGCCCTGGCTTCTCCCCAGCCCCGGCCCCCGCCCAGCCCCAGCCCCAGCCCTAGCCCTGTCCCCAGCCCCGGCCTGTGCCCCTGCCCCCAGCCCAGCCACAGCCCTGTCCGCAGCCCCAGCCCCCAATCCCACCCCAAGCCCCGGCCCCAGCCCAGCCCCAGCCCTGGCCCTAGCCCTGTCCCCAGCCCCATCCCCTACCCCATTCCTGGCTTCTACCCAGCCCCGGCCCCAGCCCCAGCCTCAGCCATGCCCCAGTCCCAGCCTCAGCCCCGGCCCCAGCCCCGGCCCCCTGCCCCAGCCCCAGCCCCAGCCCTGCCCCAGCCCCAGCCCTAGCCCAGCCCTGCCCTCAGCCCAGCCCCAGCCACAGCCCAGCCCCAGCCCTGGACCCAGCCCTGCCCCAGCCCAGCCCCACCCCCAGCCCTAGCCCTGTCCCCAGCCCCGGCCTGTGCCCCTGCCCCCAGCCCAGCCACAGCCCTGTCCGCAGCCCCAGCCCCAATCCCACCCCAAGCCCCGGCCCCAGCCCAGCCCTAGCCCAGCCCTGCCCCAGCCCAGCCTCAGCCCTGCCCCATCTCCGGCCCTAGCCCTGTCCCCAGCCCAGGCCCCTTCCCCAGCCCAAGCCCCAGACACAGCCACAGCCCCATCCCGGCCCCCAGCCCAGCCCCGCCCAGCCCCATCCCCATCCCTGACCCCAACTCCATCCCCAGCCCAGCCCCAGCCCTTCCCCAGCCCCAGCCCCAGCCTCGGCCCTAGCCCAGCCCTAGCCCAGGCCTGTCTGCAGCCCAGCCCCAGCCCAGCCCTAGCCCCAGTCCTGCCCCAGCCCAGCCCCCAGCCCCAGCCCTAGCCCCACCCTCGGCCCCAGCCCAGCTCCAGCCCCAGCCCCGGCCCCTGCCCAGCCCTAACCTAGCCCTGCCCCAGCCCCAGCCCTGGACCCAGCCCTGCTCCAGTCCAGCCCCAGCCACAGCCCAGCCCCAGCCCTGGACCCAGCCCTGCCCCAGCCCAGCCCCAGCCACAGCCCAGCCCCTGCCCTGGGCCCAGCTCCAGCCCCAGCCCAGCCCTAGCCCAGCCCTGACCCAGCCTCCGCCCTGCTCCAGCTCCAGACCTAGCCCAGCCCTGCCCTCAGCCCAGCCCCAGGCCTGGATCCAGCCCCAGCCCTGCCCCAGCTCGGGCCCCAACCCTGTCCATAGCCCCGGCCCCTGCGCCAGCCCCACCCTCGGCCCCAGCCCAGCCCCAGCCACAGCCCAGCCCCCGCCCAATCCCTGCCCCCAGCCCAGCCCCAGCCCTGGACCCAGCCCCAGCCCTGCCTTGAACCCAGCCCTAGTCCGGCCCCAGCCCCGCCCCAGCTCCGGCCCAAGCCCTGTCCCCAGCCCAGGCCCCTGCCCCAGCCCCAGTCCTGCCCCATCCCAGCCCCCATCCCCAGCCCTGCCCCAGCCCTGCCCTCAGCCCTGCCCCTGCCCCAGCCCAGCCCCAGCCTAGCCTCCAGCCCCAGCCCCAGCCCCAGCCCTGCCCCAGCCCAGCCCCCATCCCCAGCCCTGCCCCAGCCCTGCCCTCACCCCAGCCCCCACCCCAGCCCTGGACCCTGTCCCAGCCCCAGACCTGCCCCAGCCCTGCCCCAGCCCTGGCTCCTGCCCCAGCCCCGTCTCCAGCCTCAGCCCCAGCCCTGCGCCAACCCAGCCCCAGCCCAAGGCCCAGCCTCAAGCCTAGTCCTGCTCCAGCCCTGGCCCCAATCCAGCCCCAACCCTACCCATACCTCAGCCCTAGCCCCAGCCCTGCCCCAGCCCCATCACTTCCCAGCACCCAGCACCAGCCTCAGCCACGGACCCAGCCCCGGACCCAGCCCAGCCTACAGCCCCAGCCCCAGCCCAGTCCCGGTCCCAGCCCAGCCCCAACCCTGCCCCAGCCCAATCCCCAGCCCCAGCCACAGCCCCATCCCGGACCCCAGCCCCAAACTCGGCCCCCGCCCAGCGCTAGCCCAGCCCTGCCCCCAGCCCTAGCCCAGCCCTGCCCTCAGCCCAGCCCCAGCCCAGCCCCAGCCCCAGACCTGCCCCAGCACTAGCCCCAGCCCTGTCCCTGCCCCAGCCCCAGCCCCACCCCCCACCCCCAGCCTCAGCCCCAGTCCCAGCCCTGCCCCAGCCCTGACCAAGCCACAGCCTGGCCCCAGCCCTGTCCCCAGACCCACCCTCGTCCCCAGCCCAGCCCCTGCCCCCAGCCCTACCTCAGCCCAGTCCCGGTCCCAGCCCAGGCCCAGCCCTGCTCCAGCCCAATCCCCAGCCCAAGCCCCAGCGCCATCCCTGCCCCCAGCCCGGCCCCAGCCCTGCCCCAGCTCTGGCCCTAGCCCTGTCCCCAGCCCCAGTCCTGCCCCAGCCCCAGCCCTGCCCCAGTCCCAGCCACAGCCCCGGCCCCAGCCACAGCACAGCCCCCGCCCCATCCCTGCCCCCAGCCCAGCCCCAGCCCCAGCCCAGCCCCAGCTCTGCCCCAGTCCCAGCCCCAGCTCTGCCCCCAGTCCCAGCCACAGCCCCAGCCCCAGCCCAGCCCCAGCCCCAGGCCTGCACGGAACCCAGCCCCAGCCCAGACCCCAGCCCTGCCCCAGCTCGGGCCCCAGCCCTGTAACCAGCCCCAGTCCTGCTCCAGCCCCGGCCCCAGCCCTAGCCCCAGCCCCAGCCTCAACCTCAGATCCAGCCCTGCTCCCAGCCCCGGCCCCAGCCCCAGCCCCAGCCCGGACTCAGCCCTGCCCCAGCCCCAGCCCCAGCCCTGCCCCAGCCCCAGCCCTAGCCCAGCCCTGCTCTCAGCCCAGCCCCAGGCCTGGACCCAGCCCCAGCCCTCCCCCGAACCCAGCCCCAGCCCGGCCCCAGCCCTGTCCCCAGCCCCAGACCCTGCCCAGCCCCTGCCCCAGCCCCACCCTCGTCCCCAGCCCAGCCCCTGCCCCAGCCCTACCCTGTTGCTGGGGTTTGTTTTGAGCAAGAGGGGACATGGGTCCCAGGAACACCTGTGCAATTCAGGCCTTGAAGAATTCTCTGTTGATAATATAGTGGCGGAGTAGGAGATGTGAGAAAGTGCTGATTGCTTGGTATGCTGAAGTCCAGCTGCCCCTGAGATGGGAGGCAAGCAAGATAAGGAGGAGACGAGATCTGGGAAAGAGAGCAATTAGGCCGGATAGAAGAATTCCACAGAGTTGTGAAAACAATGATGTAACCTTTTAGAGAGCAACCAATAGTATGTTGCCAAGTGGGCATAATTATAGCAAACTGTATATAAGATGTGTCTGATGCTCAATAAAGTTGGAATCCGCTGATCAAATTAGTCGAATAAGCGGCCCCCTTCTTGCAGTAAGTGGCGCTCGAACACGGGACCCTAATGAAGACAAACGTTAGGGTTTAAGAAGTTCTTCGGGACGTGGGAGATTCACAGTAAGCCGGGAGGCAAGAAGAAGGCCGGCCCGGGATAGCAGTACCGGAGGCTGCAAGAAAAGGGAAGACAGCCTTGAAGCCGAAGACGCTGTGGAGCCAGAAACTGCTTAAACGAGGACTGTGCGCACAGGTATTAAAGTTTAAATATGGATATGGATAGGCAGGCAGCGTATGATTTATTTATATGCTTTTTAGAAAAGCGACAGTGTAAGTTAAATTTTACAAAGGAGTTGGTGCCGCTGTTAAGCTATGCAGAAGAGTTAGGATATTTTAAGGACCCAAATGAGGTGTTTGAAAGATTGCAGTGGAAAAAGTTTGGACAAGACTTGTGGCTGCATGGGTTAGATGATGAAAAACGAGCAAAGGAGTGTGGAAAATGGTGGAAGATGGTTATGACAGCATTGGATCAGCATCGTGCTGAGCAAGTGGCAGCTTATCAAGCCAGGGTACGATTAGATCATACGGACCCAAATGGAGCAAGTGTTACACATGCTGGGTTGCCTTTGTCAGAAGAGGTTCAGGATTATTTAAGAAAGGAGAAGGCTGCGTGTGTAAAAGGGCTAGGTGGCAGAGTCGAATTACAATCTGTAACACAGGACTCTGGTGAGGAGCCTTCCCCGTCTCTTTCAGCTGAGCAAATTGTAGAGGAGAAGAAAGTAGGTGAGGGAGAGGAGACAAACAGGGCGGTAGGTCCTGGAGGTGGTGTTAAAGATCATGCAAGAAAGCACGCAGAGTATTGGCAAAAGGTTGCAGAACACTTAAATGCCGAAGAAAGTCAGGAAGGGTTTAGCTGGCTGGCTGCTTCACATCAAGCTTTTCCAGTAATGTATACACAGGTCCCTGGGGAGCAAAATGTTGTTCAGGCTGATGTAACCCAATTGCCATGGAAATTGTTATCTCAATTAAGACAGACTGAGAGTCAGTTTGGGGTTCAATCTGAACCAGCTAGACAGATGATTGATTTTATTTATATGAACTATAATATGTTATCTAGAGATTCTTATAATGTTATGAAGCTGATCCTAACAGCATCTCAATTTATGACATTTTTGAATGAGTGGGAACACCTAGCTAGACAAGCAGCTGGAGTACAAAGACAGCAAAACGATCCATTATTTGGTGTAACAGTAGATCAGTTGTGTGGAATGGGACAGTATGAGAGACCAGAGTTACAGGCACTTTTACAGCCGCCTGTTTTGCAAGCATCAGCCCAGATAGTAAGGAGAGCTTTTGAAAAGCAGAAGGATGGAAATGCAAATCCTCACTATATGGGAATTAAGCAAGGTAGACAGGAACCTCTTGGTGAATTTGTGGATAAGTTGCTTGCCGCACTTAGAGCAGCAAGCGTAGGAGAAGGTATCCGAGAGGCAATTTTAAGGCAGTGTTTAATGCAGAATGGGAACCAGCAGACGCAACAGCTTATTACATCAGCAGATCCTAGATGGACGGTAGCCGAATTGTTGCAGAGGGCTCAGGACTTGCCAAGCAATCCGATGGCCATGTTGACGGAGGTGATTGATAAGGGATTACAAAAACAGGCTGAGGTGTTGTCAATGACAATGACAAAACAGCTTGAGCATAGTCAACAGGTTATGGCAGCCTTAGTACCTTTGCACACAAACTCGAAAGGGCAAGGCCGACCCTATAAGCAGTCATCAGGCGAAATACAGTGTCATCGAAAAGCGTAAGGCGGAGATATTGTCTAAAGTAATGCCTGGACTTTTGGCCCATAGATCCGCTTTAGGGCATTTCCCTAGCGGAGATAGTTATTTTGATGAAGCTTGTTGGAGAGAATACAGGAACAAGTTGTGGGACTTGGTTATAGGTGGTGATAAAACTGCTATAAAGCTGCAAAAGTCGTGGCGAGAATGCATGAACTGTGTTAAAACCTACGAACTGAAACAGCGAATGGCTGCTGCAGTTAGAGCAACTTTGTCAGGACGAGACGCAGCGCCAGGTGTATCTGAGTTGCAGCTGAAAGATGTGTCTGAGAACTGTTGACCGATCGACTGGGGCCGCCCCCGATACATCTTGCAGCGACCACACCGCGTTTACTAGCCGTCACCACTGCCGTTTGCACACAGCGGGGAAAAAGCCGGAAAAAGGCAGCTCAGTGTGTTCGACCCCTTTTTATCAACACCTTCCTCTGACATCGCCAGCGACGGCTCGGATTCGGAAGACAATACCGGCAGCGAGGAATTCAAACAGCGCCGACTTTGCTTTACGGCCCCTCTTAGAAAAAAATGGAGCGCTTGGAGGCTCGCGGTTACAGTGTTCCTGCCACCGCTCTCCTCCTGCGAGCCCTGCCGGCCCCCGCGGATACCGACGGCTCCGACCATGGCGGTACCGGCTGACGCACCACCGACACCGACAACGCCGACAGTAGCAGCGGAGCAGCTGCCACGGCAGCAGCCCCCACCCCTTTCCCCTGCAGCGGCTTTAGCTGCACTACTCTGTTTTGATTTAAAGCAACAGTACTCATTTTGTCATTTCTGATTGTAGCATCTTTCAGAGATTTGTTATATAGAGTTTTGTTAAGTTTTTCTAATAAGCATAATGAATAAGTAAGCATTTGGTATTTATAAGTACTTAGTACATAGTAATTGCAGTAAGGTGTATGTACTTAGTAAAGAGTTCAAATTGTAAGATTTTCTTTTGGTTCGAACCTTCTTAGTTGTCTGCCTAGGCATTTCAAAGGAGCTCCATGTAATATAGTTAAGGAATGTATAAACAGGTTTTAATTTTGGAAAGTGTTTTTTAGTTAATGTAACAATTTTATTTCTTTTTAGACACTGATTTGATGGATTAATTTTAACATAGTTTTTTAAGGTTTTAAGGATTTTTTTGGTATTAGCATAAGTTAAGGTTTGTAGTAAATAGGTATTAATTTTAACAACTATTCCTTCACTAATGTACAGAAGAATCAAGACTAAGAGGAAACAGCATTTCCCGTGAAGTCGAACATCGATCACAATAACTGTTATGATAATCTGGGGTCAAAAGCATCAATCAAAAAAATATTTTGTCCTGAATGCTGAATTAGAAAATAGGCAGTTTGGGCTGGTAAATACAGAAAACCTATTTTGTGGTGAGAAAAAGGATTTAAATCCCCATGGAAAATTATTGAAAGGGATTGGCATAAGTGGGAAATAAAGACTAGAGAAATTTTAGTTGGGAAATATCAGGAATAATTAAAAGGATTAGTAAAAGGAAAAGTAAGAGACATAAGATTTTGAAGGAAGAGGAATTGAAATAACAAAAGCACAATGGGAAATGGTAAACAAACTAACCAAGGAAGTAGAGAAGAGACTCCAAATGGAATTTTGAAGTGGGTTAAGGAGTTAAAATCTGTAGGGCTCCTGAAGAATGTAACTGCTGCCGAGAAGAAAATACACCCGGCTGCTGGTTGCACCCAGTAGGCTAAGGAGGCAGAGTTAACATATACTGCTGGAGCCTAATTTTGATCCTAACCCTATTTGCACATAAGGAGTCCAATCGAGATCAAAAACCACGTTCCCATGTGTGGATGAATTCTCTTTCAACATCAGTAATGATATACAGATTAAAAGGAGCTAAGATCATAACCCCATTAATCATATTGATGATAGCACCATTTGAAGTAAGGTCATGGGAACAAAACCATAGATGCAATAAAAGTGCAGCAAATTGAAATCAGTAGTCTCTCGAAAATATCTACTCTGAATAGATTAGCTTTGGATTTTTTATATAAGGAAGGGGGTGTAAGTGTAGTCATAAATGTAAGTTGTTGTAGTTTTGTTAATCTAGAGAAACGAGTGGAAACAGATATACAGGCGATTGTAAACCACAATCAGATATTACATCAGATTTCTTTAGATGATACTTCTTGTGGATTTAAAGAAATATGGGATAAATTAACTTTCTGGTTACCAGATCTAAATTGGCTTAAACATTTGTTTGTAATATTGTTGGAATAATTGTAATATTGCTATGCATAATACTCTGCAATTGTTGTTACAAAATACTAAGACCTTTAAGTAAGATTGCTCATGTCAACGAGTTACAAGTAGAGAATTATGATCAGAATGTGATCAGAACAGATGAACTTAATTATGATCCAATTAAGAAGGAGGTTCTGAAATATCTGGAAATTTTACCACAAATCAATGGTGAAAAAAAAAAAAAAAACCAAAAACAACCAAAAGGGGGAATTGTGATGAATATACTGGTGATTTGTGTTAAAATTGTAAGACTTAGAGTGCACTGGGATTAAGGGTCAGGATGTTGTGAGGCCTGCTTAGAGGGTAAAGGGAAAGAAACCTATCTTGCAGACTTGCAAGGGCACTGTCTGGTTAATTGGAGACACCACGGCTGAGAAGGAGCTGTCTTAAAGATAAACATTCAGAACTAGGAATTTGTTTTCTTCAGATAAGAAGCCTGCACAATTGAGCATGTGTGAAAGTGGATGCTTTGACCCTTACCACACTGAATGTAGGGAGAAGGGATTTATATGTTATCTCACCAGTTCGCTATAATTTTACACACCTAGAAGGAAAATCAAAATTCATAACAACACAACATGCATTTTCATTTTCGATTGAAAACATCAACAAATGGTACCAATAAGAGATCAGTATTACTAGGATGAGCAAAAACGCATTATTATGGGTAATTTTTATATTGGGCAAGGCAATGAAGCTCTTTTGCTCTTGCTGATTGCCTGCAAGTTTTCTGTCTGTGAAGCTAGAGCCTGGCCAGATCTACCTTTACAGATTAAAGAAATCTTGCTACCATTAAACAAATTATGATTTTTGACCATCCTAGAGAAAATAAAGGTGCAACATAACAGGTAATAATGAATTGATTGAACTTTTTCAGACGTGTCTGATAGGGATACCCAGACTTAATGTTAATATGTTTGTTAATTATAGTAGTAAGTTTTAAGGTTCTTAGGTATCATTGTACTCATTTTGATTATTGTTAAGCTTGTTATAATTGTATTATGCAAAGTGTTCAAAGAATAACCTCCAAGGCCTTACTTGCACAAAAGAAAAACGGGGGAATTGTTGAGGATTGTTTTGAGCAAGAGGGGCCTTGGGTCCCAGGAACGCCTGTGCAATTCAGGCCTTGAAGAATTCTCTGTTGATAATATAGTGGCGGAGTAGGAGATGTGAGAAAGTGCTGATTGCTTGGCATGCTGAAGTCCAGCTGCCTCTGAGATGGGAGGCAAGCAAGATAAGGAGGAGGTGAGATCTGGGAAAGAGAGTAATTAGGCCGGATAGAAGAATTCCAGAGAGTTGTGAAAACAATGATGTAACCTTTTAGAGAGCAACCAATAGTATGTTGCCAAGTGGGCATAATTATAGCAAACTGTATATAAGATGTGTCTGATGCTCAATAAAGTTGGATTCCGCTGATCACATTGGTCGTTAAAACGGCCCCTTCTTGCAGTACTGCCCCAACCCAGACCCCATCCCCAGCCCTGCCCCAGCCCTGTCCCTCAGCCCAGCCCCAGCCCCAGACCGGCCCCAGCCCTGACCCAGCACCGGCCCCAGCCCCAGCCCCACCCTCGGCACCAGCCCAGCCCCAGCCCCAGCCCCAGCCCCAGTCCTGCCCCATCCCAGCCCCCATCCCCAGCCCTGCCCCAGCCCTGATCCCTGCCCAGCCCAGCCCAGCCCAGCCCCAGCCCTGGCCCCAGCCCCACCCTCGGCACCAGTCCTGCCCCAGCCCCAGCCCCAAACTTGGCCCCAGCCCAGCCCCAGTTCCAGACCTGACCCAGGCCTGCACCAGCCCCGGCCCCGGCCCCAGCCTTGGCCCCAGCCCAGCCCAGCCCTAGCCCTGCCCCTAGCCCAGCACAAGCCCTGCCCCAGCTGCAGCCCCATCCCTGCCCCATCCCCAGCCCTAACCCAGCCCCAGCCGCAGCCCAGCCCCAGCACTGACCCCAGCCCGGTCCCAGCCCAGCCCCAGCCCCAGCCCCTGCCCCAGCCCTGCCCCAGCCCCAGCCCTAGTCCCAGCACTGCCCCTGCCCTACCCCAGCCCAGTCCCAGTCCCAGCCCAGCCCCAGCCCTGCCCTAGGCCCAGCCCGGCCCCAGCCCTGCCCCCAGCCCAGCCCCACCCCATGGCCCAGCCTCCAGCCTAGCCCTGCCCCAGCCCCGACCCCAATCCAGCCAAATCCCCAGCCCCAAACTCAGTCCGTGCCCTTCTACCAGCCCCGGCCCTAGCCCCGGCCCCAGCCCTACCCCAGCCCTGCCCCAGCCTCGGACCCAGCCCTGGACCCAGCCCCAGCCCTAGCCCAGCTCCAGCCCAGCCCTGCTCCAACCCAGCCCCAGCCCTACCCAAGCCCCAGCTTTGTCCCCAGCCCCAGCCACAGCCCAGACCCAGCCCTGGACCCAGTCCCAGCCCCAGCCCTGTCCCAGTCCCCGACCCAGCCCCAGCCCCAGCCCTGCCCAAGACCCAGCCCCAGCCTTGGCTCCAGCCCTGCCCCAGCCCAGCCCCAGTTACAGCTCAGCCCCAGTCCTGGACCCAGCCCCAGCCCCAGCCCAGCCCCTGCCACAGCCCAGCCCCAGCCCCAGGCTAGCCCCAGCTCTGCCCCACCCCCGGCCCCATCCCCGGCCCCAGCCCAGCCCTAGACCGGCCCTGCCCTCAGCCGAGCCCCAGCCCAGCCCCATCCCCAGCCCTGCCCCAGCCCCAGTCCTGTCCCATCCCAGCCCCAGTCCTGCCCCACCCTGCCCCAGCCCAGCCCCAGCCCCAGCCCCTGCCCCAGCACTGCCCCAGCCCCAGCCCCAGCCCCAGCCCCAGTCCTGCCCCAGCCCTGCCCCAGCCCCGGCCCCAGCCCTACCCCAGCCCTGCCCCAGCCTCGGGCCCGGCCCTGCTCCTGGCCCAGCTCAGACCTCAGGCCAGCCCCACCCTCGGCCACTGCCCAGCCCCACACCAGCCCTGCCCCAGCCCAGCCCCAGCCACAGCCCAGCCGCAGCCCTGGACCCAGCCCCCAGTACCAGCCCCAGCCCCAGCCCCAGCCCCGGCCACAGCCCAGACCACAGCCCTAGTCCCAGCCCTGCCCCAGCACTACCCCAGGCCAGATCCCAGCCCAGGCCCACCCTCGGCCCCAGCCCAGCCCCAGCCCCAGCCCCAGCCCTGGAACCAGCCCCAGCCCCAGCCCCGGCCTCAGGCTCGGCTCCAGCCCATCCCCAGCCCCAGGCCCAGCCCAGCCCTAGCCCTGCCCCCAGCCCAGCACAAGCCCTGCCCCAGCCCCAGCCCCAGCCCTGCCCCATCCCCAGGCCCAGCCCAGCCCCAGCACTGACCCCAGCCCGGTCCCAGCCCAGCCCCAACCCCAGCCCCTGCCCCAGCCCTGCCCCAGCCCCAGCCCTAGTCCCAGCACTGCCCCTGCCCTACCCCAGACCAGTCCCAGTCCCAGCCGAGCCCCAGCCCTGCCCTAGGCCCAGCCCTAGCCCAGCCCTAGCCCAGCCCTGCCCTCAGCCCAGCCCCAGCCCGGCCCCAGCCCCAGTCCTGCCCCAGCCCAGCCCCCATCCCCAGCCCGGCCCCAGCCCTGCCCCCAGCCCTGCCCCACCCCATGGCCCAGCCTCCAGCCTAGCCCTGCCCCAGCCCCGGCCCCAGCCCTGCCCCAGCCACAGCCCAGCCACAGCCCTGGACCCAGCCCCAGCCCCAGCCCCAGCCTCAGGCTCGACTCCAGCCCAGCCCCAGCCCCAGCCCCAGCCCCAGCCCAGCCCTAGCCCTGCCCCCAGCCCAGCACAAGCCCTGCCCCAGCCCCAGCCCCAGCCCTGCCCCATCCCCAGCCCCAGCCCAGCCCCAGCCCCAGCCCAGCCCCAGTACTGACCCCAGACCGGTCCCAGCCCAGCCCCAGCCCCAGCCCCTGCCCCAGCCCTGCCCCAGCCCCAGCCCGAGTCCCAGCACTGCCCCTGCCCTAGGCCAGCCCAGTCCCAGTCCCAGCCCAGCCCCAGCCCTGCCCTAGGCCCAGCCCTAGCCCAGCCCTGCCCTCAGCCCAGCGCCAGCCCTGCCCCAGACCCAGTCCTGCCCCAGCCCAGCCCCCATCCCCAGCCCGGCCCCAGCCCTACCCCCAGCCCAGCCCCACCCCATGGCCCAGCCTCCAGCCTAGGCCTGCCCCAGCCCCGGCCCCAACCCAGCCCCATCCCCAGACACAAACTCAGTCCCTGCCCTTCTCCCAGCCCCGGCCCTAGCCCTGGCCCCTGCCCTACCCCAGCCCTGCCCCAGCCTCGGGCCCAGCCCTGGACCCAGCCCCAGCCCCAGCCCAGCTCCAGCCCAGCCCTGCTCCAACCCAGCCCCAGCCCTACCCAAGCCCCAGCTCTGTCCCCATCCCCAGCCACAGCCCAGACCCAGCCCTGGACCCAGTCCCAGCCCCAGCCCTGTCCCAGTCCCCGACCCAGCCCCAGCCCCAGCCCTGCCCAAGACCCAGCCCCAGCCTTGGCTCCAGCCCTGCCCCAGCCCAGCCCCAGTTACAGCTCAGCCCCAGTCTTGGACCCAGCCCCAGCCCCAGCCCAGCCCCAGCCCAGCCCCTGCCACAGCCCAGCCCCAGCCCCAGGCTAGCCCCAGCCCCAGCCCCTGCCGCAGCCCCAGCCCCAGTCCTGCCCCAGCCCAGCCCCAGCCCCAGCCCCTGCCGCAGCCCCAGCCCCAGTCCTGCCCCAGCCCTGCCCCAGCCCCGGCCCCAGCCTACCCCAGCCCTGCCCCAGCCCCGGCCCCAGCCCTACCCCAGCCCTGCCCCAGCCCCTGCCCCAGCCCTGCCCCAGCCCCAGCCCCAGTCCTGCCCCACCCCCGGCCCCATCCCCGGCCCCAGCCCTGCCCCAGCCCAGCCCCAGCCCCAGCCCCTGCCGCAGCCCCAGCCCCAGTCCGGCCCCAGCCCAGCCCCAGCCCCAGCCCCAGCCCCTGCCCCAGCCCCAGTCCTGCCCCAGCCCAGCCCCAGCCCCAGCCCCTGCCGCAGCCGCAGCCCCAGTCCTGCCCCAGCCCTGCCCCAGCCCCGGCCCCAGCCTACCCCAGCCCTGCCCCAGCCCCGGCCCCAGCCCTACCCCAGCCCTGCCCCAGCCCCAGCCCCAGCCCCAGTCCTGCCCCAGCCCTGCCCCAGCCTCGGGCCCGGCCCTGCTCCTGGCCCAGCTCAGACCTCAGGCCAGCCCCACCCTCGGCCCCAGCCCTACCCCAGCCCTGGCCCAGCCCCTGCCCCAGGCCTGCTCCATCCCCAGCCCCAGGCCTGCTCCATCCCCAGCCCCAGGCCTGCTCCATCCCCAGCCCCAGCCCCAGTCCTGCCCCAGCCCTGCCGCAGCCCCGGCCCCAGCCCTGCCCCAGCCCAGCCCCAGCCACAGCCCAGCCGCAGCCCTGGACCCAGCCCCCAGTACCAGCCCCAGCCCCAGCCCCGGCCACAGCCCAGACCGCAGCCCTAGTCCCAGCCCTGCCCCAGCACTACCCCAGGCCAGATCCCAGCCCAGCCCCACCCTCGGCCCCAGCCCAGACCCAGCCCCAGCCCTGGACCCAGCCCCAGCCCCAGCCCCGGCCTCAGGTTCAGCTCCAGCCCAGCCCAAGCCCCAGCCCCAGCCCAGCCCCAGCCCAGCCCCAGGCCCAGCCCCAGCCCCATCCCAGCCCCCAGCCCTAGTCCCAGCCCAGCCCCTGCCCTACCCCAGCCCAGGCCCAGTCCCAGCCCAGCCCCAGCCCTGCCCCAGCCCAGCCCCCATCCCCAGCCCGGCCCCAGCCCTGCCCCCAGCCCAGCCCCACCCCATGGCCCAGCCTCCAGCCTAGCCCCTGCCCCAGCCCCGGACCCAATCCAGCCCCATCCTCAGCCCCAAACTCAGTCCCTGCCCTTCTCCCAGCCCCGGCCCTAGCCCCGGCCCCAGCCCAGCACCAGCCCCAGCTCCAGCCCAGCCCCAGCCCCAGCCCCATCCCTGCCCCCAGCCCTAGTCCCAGCCCAGCCCCTGCCCTACCCCAGCCCAGGCCCAGTCCCCAGCCCAGCCCCAGCCCTGCCCCAGCCCAGCCCCCATCCCCAGCCCGGCCCCAGCCCTGCCCCCAGCCCAGCCCCACCCCATGGCCCAGCCTCCAGCCTAGCCCTGCCCCAGCCCCGGACCCAATCCAGCCCCATCCTCAGCCCCAAACTCAGTCCCTGCCCTTCTCCCAGCCCCGGCCCTAGCCCCGGCCCCAGCCCAGCACCAGCCCCAGCTCCAGCCCAGCCCCAGCCCCAGCCCCATCCCTGCCCCCAGCCCTAGTCCCAGCCCAGCCCCTGCCCTACCCCAGCCCAGGCCCAGTCCCAGCCCAGCCCCAGCCCTGCCCCAGCCCAGCCCCCATCCCCAGCCCGGCCCCAGCCCTGCCCCCAGCCCAGCCCCACCCCATGGCCCAGCCTCCAGCCTAGCCCTGCCCCAGCCCCGGACCCAATCCAGCCCCATCCTCAGCCCCAAACTCAGTCCCTGCCCTTCTCCCAGCCCCGGCCCTAGCCCCGGCCCCAGCCCTACCCCAGCCCTGCCCCAGCCTTGGGCCCAGCCCTGGACCCAGCCCCAGCCCCAGCCCAGCTCCAGCCCAGCCCTGCTCCAACCCAACCCCAGCCCTACCCAAGCCCCAGCTCTGTCCCCAGCCCCAGCCACAGCTCAGCCCCAGTCCTGGACCCAGCCCCAGTCCCAGCCCCGGCCCCAGGCTCGGCTCCAGCCCAGCCCCAGCCCCAGCCCCAGCCCAGCCCCAGCCCCAGCTCCAGCCCAGCCCCAGCCCCAGCCCCATCCCTGCCCCCAGCCCAGCCCCAGCCCCAGTCCCAGCCTAGCCCCAGCCCTGCCCCAGCCCCAGTCCCAGCCCCGGCCCCAGGCTCGGCTCCAGCCCAGCCCCAGCCCCAGCCCCAGCCCCAGTCCTGCCCCACCCCCGGCCCCATCCCCGGCCCCAGCCCTGCCCCAGCCCAGCCCCAGCCCCAGCCCCTGCCGCAGCCCCAGCCCCAGTCCTGCCCCAGCCCAGCCCCAGCCCCAGCCCCTGCCGCAGCCCCAGCCCCAGTCCTGCCCCAGCCCTGCCCCAGCCCCGGCCCCAGCCTAGCCCCAGCCCTGCCCCAGCCCCAGTCCCAGCCCCGGCCCCAGGCTCGGCTCCAGCCCAGCCCCAGCCCCAGCCCCAGCCCCAGTCCTGCCCCACCCCCGGCCCCATCCCCGGCCCCAGCCCTGCCCCAGCCCAGCCCCAGCCCCAGCCCCTGCCGCAGCCCCAGCCCCAGTCCTGACCCAGCCCAGCCCCAGCCCCAGCCCCTGCCGCAGCCCCAGCCCCAGTCCTGCCCCAGCCCTGCCCCAGCCCCGGCCCCAGCCTACCCCAGCCCTGCCCCAGCCCCGGCCCCAGCCCTACCCCAGCCCTGCCCCAGCCCCAGCCCCAGTCCTGCCCCAGCCCTGCCCCAGCCTCGGGCCCGGCCCTGCTCCTGGCCCAGCTCAGACCTCAGGCCAGCCCCACCCTCGGCCCCAGCCCTACCCCAGCCCTGCCCCAGCCCCTGCCCCAGGCCTGCTCCATCCCCAGCCCCAGCCCCAGTCCTGCCCCAGCCCTGCCCCAGCCCCGGCCCCAGCCCTGCCCCAGCCCAGCCCCAGCCACAGCCCAGCTGCAGCCCTGGACCCAGCCCCCAGTACCAGCCCCAGCCCCAGCCCCGGCCACAGCCCAGACCGCAGCCCTAGTCCCAGCCCTGCCCCAGCACTACCCCAGACCAGATCCCAGCCCAGCCCCACCCTCGGCCCCAGCCCAGCCCCAGACCCAGCCCTGGACCCAGCCCCAGCCCCAGCCCCGGCCTCAGGCTCAGCTCCAGCCCAGCCCCAGCCCCAGCCCCAGCCCAGACCCAGCCCAGGCCCCAGGCCCAGCCCCAGCCCCATCCCAGCCCCCAGCCCTAGTCCCAGCCCAGCCCCTGCCCTACCCCAGCCCAGTCCCAGTCCCAGCCCAGCCCCAGCCCTGCCCCAGCCCAGCCCCCATCCCCAGCCCGGCCCCAGCCCTGCCCCCAGCCCAGCCCCACCCCATGGCCCAGCCTCCAGCCTAGCCCTGCCCCAGCCCCGGACCCAATCCAGCCCCATCCCCAGCCCCAAACTCAGTCCCTGCCCTTCTCCCAGCCCCGGCCCTAGCCCCGGCCCCAGCCCTACCCCAGCCCTGCCCCAGCCTTGGGCCCAGCCCTGGACCCAGCCCCAGCCCCAGCCCAGCTCCAGCCCAGCCCTGCTCCAACCCAGCCCCAGCCCTACCCAAGCCCCAGCTCTGTCCCCAGCCCCAGCCACAGCTCAGCCCCAGTCCTGGACCCAGCCCCAGTCCCAGCCCCGGCCCCAGGCTCGGCTCCAGCCCAGCCCCAGCCCCAGCCCCAGCCCAGCCCCAGCCCCAGCTCCAGCCCAGCCACAGCCCCAGCCCCATCCCTGCCCCCAGCCCAGCCCCAGCCCCAGCCCCAGCCTAGCCCCAGCCCTGCCCCAGCCCCAGTCCCAGCCCCGACCCCAGGCTCGGCTCCAGCCCAGCCCCAGCCCCAGCCCCAGCCCCAGCCCCAGCCCTGCCCCCAGCCCAGCCCCAGCCCCAGCCTAGCCCCAGCCCTGCCCCAGCCCCAGTCCCAGCCCCGGCCCCAGGCTCGGCTCCAGCCCAGCCCCAGTCCCAGCCCCAGCCCAGACCCAGACCCAGCTCCAGCCCAGCCCCAGCCCAGGCCCCAGGCCCAGCCCCAGCCCCAGCCCCGGCCCCAGCCCCGGCCCCAGCCCAGCCTCCAGCCCCAGCCCCAGCCTGGGCACCAGCCCAGCGCTAGCCCAGACCTGCCCCCAGCCCATGCCCAGCCCTGCCCCAGGCCCAGCCCTAGCCCAGCCCTGCCCTCTGCCCAGCCCCAGCCCGGCCCCAGCCCCAGACCTGCCCCAGCCCTGCCCTCACCCCAGCCCCAACCCAAGCCCCACCTCTGTCCCCAGCCACAGCCACAGCCCAGCCCCAGCCGTGGACCCAGTCCCAGCCCCACCCCTGTCCCAGTCCCAGCCCGAACCCAAGCCCTAGTCCCAGCACTGCCCCTGCCCTACCCCAGCCCAGTCCCAGTCCCAGCACAGCCCCAGCCCTGCCCTAGGCCCAGCCACAGCCCAGCCCTGCCCTCAGCCCAGCCCCAGCCCGGCCCCAGCCCCAGCCCTACCCAAGCCCCAGCTCTGTCCCCAGCCCCAGCCACAGCCCAGACCCAGCCCTGGACCCAGTCCCAGCCCCAGCCCTGTCCCAGTCCCCGACCCAGCCCCAGCCCCAGCCCTGCCCAAGACCCAGCCCCAGCCTTGGCTCCAGCCCTGCCCCAGCCCAGCCCCAGTTACAGCTCAGCCCCAGTCCTGGACCCAGCCCCAGCCCAGCCCCTGCCACAGCCCAGCCCCAGCCCCAGGCTAGCCCCAGCTCTGCCCCACCCCCGGCCCCATCCCCAGCCCCAGCCCAGCCCTAGACCGGCCCTGCCCTCAGCCGAGCCCCAGCCCAGCCCCAGCCCTGCCCCTGCCCCAGCACCAGTCCTGTCCCATCCCAGCCCCAGTCCTGCCCCAGCCCTGCCCCAGCCCAGCCCCAGCCCCTGCCCCAGCCCTGCCCCAGCCCCAGTCCTGCCCCAGCCCTGCCCCAGCCCCAGCCCCAGCCCTACCCCAGCCCTGCCCCAGCCTCGGGCCCGGCCCTGCTCCTGGCCCAGCTCAGACCTCAGGCCAGCCCCACCCTCGGCCACTGCCCAGCCCCACACCAGCCCTGCCCCAGCCCAGCCCCAGCCACAGCCCAGCCGCAGCCCTAGACCCAGCCCCCAGTACCAGCCCCAGCCCCAGCCCCGGCCTCAGGCTCAGCTCCAGCCCAGCCCCAGCCCCAGCCCCAGCCTCAGCCCAGCCCCAGCCCAGGCCCCAGGCCCAGCCCCAGCCCCATCCCAGCCCCCAGCCCTAGTCCCAGCACTGCCCCTGCCCTACCCCAGCCCAGTCCCAGTCCCAGCCCAGCCCCAGCCCTGCCCCCAGCCCAGCCCCACCCCATGGCCCAGCCTCCAGCCTAGCCCTGCCCCAGCCCCGGCCCCAATCCAGCCCCCAGCCCCAGCCCCAAACTCAGTCCCTGCCCTTCTCCCAGCCCCGGCCCTAGCCCCGGCCCCAGCCCTACCCCAGCCCTGCCCCAGCCTCAGGCCCAGCCCTGGACCCAGTCCCAGCCCCAGCCCTGTCCCAGTCCCCCACCCAGCCCCAGACCCAGCCCCAGCCTTGGCTCCAGCCCTGCCCCAGCCCAGCCCCAGTTACAGCTCAGCCCCAGTCCTGGAGCCAGCCCCAGTCCCAGCCCCGGCCCCAGGCTCGGCTCCAGCCCAGCCCCAGCCCCAGCCCCAGCCCCAGCCCAGCCCCAGCCCCAGCTCCAGCCCAGCCCCAGCCCAGGCCCCAGGCCCAGGCCCAGCCCCAGCCCCATCCCTGCCCCCAGCCCAGCCCCAGCCCCAGCCTAGCCCCAGCCCTGCCCCAGCCCCAGTCCCAGCCCCGGCCCCAGGCTCGGCTCCAGCCCAGCCCCAGCCCCAGCCCCAGCCCAGCCCCAGCCCCAGCTCCAGCCCAGCCCCAGCCAAGGCCCCAGGCCCCAGGCCCAGCCCCAGCCCCAGCCCCATCCCAGCCCCCAGCCCTAGTCCCAGCACTGTCCCTGCCCTACCCCAGCCCAGTCCCAGTCCCAGCCCATACAGCCCTGCCCCAGCCCCAGCCCCCATCCCCAGCCCGGCCCCAGCCCTGCCCCCAGCCCAGCCCCACCCCATGGCCCAGCCTCCAGCCTAGCCCTGCCCCAGCCCCGGACCCAATCCAGCCCCATCCCCAGCCCCAAACTCAGTCCCTGCCCTTCTCCCAGCCCCGGCCCTAGCCCTGGCCCCAGCCCTACCCCAGCCCTGCCCCAGCCTCGGGCTCAGCCCTGGACCCAGCCCCAGCCTCAGCCCAGCTCCAGCCCAGCCCTGCTCCAACCCAACCCCAGCCCTACCCAAGCCCCAGCTCTGTCCCCAGCCCCAGCCACAGCCCAGACCCAGCCCTGGACCCAGTCCCAGCCCCAGCCCTGTCCCAGTCCCTGACCCAGCCCCAGACCCAGCCCCAGCCTTGACCCCAGCCCTGACCCAGCCCAACCCCAGTTACAGCTCAGCCCCAGTCCTGGACCCAGCCCCAGCCCCAGCCCCGGCCCCAGGCTCGGCTCCAGCCCAGCCCCAGCCCCAGCCCCAGCCCAGCCCCTGCCCAGGCCCCAGGCCCAGCCCCAGCCCCAGCCCCATTCCTGCCCCCAGCCCAGCCCCATCCCTGCCCCCAGCCCAGCTCCAGCCCCAGCCTAGCCCCAGCCCTGCCCCAGCCCCTGCCCCAGCCCTGCCCCAGCCCCAGCCCCAGCCCCAGTCCTGCCCCAGCCCTGCCCCAGCCTCGGGCCCGGCCCTGCTCCTGGCCCAGCTCAGACCTCAGGCCAGCCCCACCCTCGGCCCCAGCCCTACCCCAGCCCTGCCCCAGCCCCTGCCCCAGCCCTGCTCCAGCCCCAGCCCTGTTGTCCGGCAAGAGGGGACATGGGTCCCAGGAACACCTGTGCAATTCAGGCCTTGAAGAATTCTCTGTTGATAATATAGTGGCGGAGTGGGAGATGTGAGAAAGTGCTGATTGCTTGGTATGCTGAAACCCAGCTGCCCCTGAGATGGGAGGCAAGCAAGATAAGGAGGAGGCGAGATCTGGGAAAGAGAGCAATTAGGCCGGATAGAAGAATTCCACAGAGTTGTGAAAACAATGATGTAACCTTTTAGAAAGCAACCAATAGTATGTTGCCAAGTGGGCATAATTATAGCAAACTGTATATAAGATGTGTCTGATGCTCAATAAAGTGGAATCCGCTGATCAAATTGGTCGTTAAAGCGGCCCCCTTCTTGCAGTAAGTGGCTCTCGAACACGGGACCCTAATGAAGACAAACGTTAGGGTTTAAGAAGTTCTTCGGGACTTGGGAGATTCGCAGTAAGCCGGGAGGCAAGAAGAAGGCCGGCCCGGGATAGCAGTACCGGAGGCTGCAAGAAAAGGGAAGACAGCCTTGAAGCCGAAGACGCTGTAGAGCCGGAAACTGCTTAAACGAGGACTGTGCGCCCAGGTATTAACGTTTAAATACGGATATGGATAGGCAGGCAGCGTATGATTTATTTATATGCTTTTTAGAAAAGCGACAGTGTAAGTTAAATTTTACAAAGGAGTTGGTGCCGCTGTTAAGCTATGCAGGAGAGTTAGGATATTTTAAGGACCCAAATGAGGTGTTTGAAAGATTGCAGTGGAAAAAGTCTGGACAAGACTTGTGGCTGCATGGCTTAGATGATGAAAAACGAGCAAAGGAGTGTGGAAAATGGTGGAAGATGATTATGTCAGCACTGGATCAGCATCGTGCTGAGCAAATGACAGCTTATCAAGCCAGGGTACGATTAGATTATACGGACCCAAATGGAGCAAGTGTTACACATTCTGGGTTGCCTTTGTCAGAAGAGGTTCAGGATTATTTAAGAAAGGAGAAGGCTGCGTGTGTAAAAGGGTTAGGTGGCAGAGTCGAATTACAATCTGTAACACAGGACTCTGCTGAGGAGCCTTCCCTGTCTCTTTTAGCTGAGCAAATTGTACAGGACAAGAAAGTAGGCGAGGGAGAGAAGACAAACAGGGCGATAGATCCTGGAGGTGGTGTTAAAGATCATGCAAGAAAGCACGCAGAGTATTGGCAAAAGGTTGCAGAACACTTAAATGCCGAAGGAGATCAGGAAGGGCTTAGCCGGCTGGCTGCTTCACATCGAGCTTTTCCAGTAATGTATACACAGGTCCCTGGGGAGCAAAATGTTTTTCAGGCTGATGTAACTCAATTGCCATGGAAATTGTTATCTCAATTAAGACAGACTGCGAGTCAATTTGGGGTTCAATCTGAACCAGCTAGACAGATGATTGATTTTATTTATATGAACTATAATATGTTACCTAGAGATTCTTATAATGTTATGAAGCTGATCCTAACAGCATCTCAATTTATGACATTTTTGAATGAGTGGGAACACCTAGCTAGACAATCAGCTGGAGTAAAAAGACAGCAAAACGATCTATTATTTGGTGTAACAGTAGATCAGTTGTGTGGAACGGGACAGAATGAGAGACCAGAGTTGCAGGCACTTTTACAGCCGCCTGTTTTGCAAGCATCAGCCCAGATAGTAAGGAGGGCTTTTGACAAGCAGAAGGATGGAAATGCAAATCCTCACTATATGGGAATTAAGCAAGGTAGACAGGAACCTCTTGGTGAATTTGTGGATAAGTTGCTTGCCGCACTTAGAGCAGCAAGCGTAGGAGAAGGTATCCGAGAGGCAATTTTAAGGCAGTGTTTAATGCAGAATGGGAACCAGCAGACGCAACAGCTTATTACATCAGCAGATCCTAGATGGACGGTAGCCGAATTGTTGCAGAGGGCTCAGGACTTGCCAAGCAATCCGATGGCCATGTTGACGGAGGTGAGTGATAAGGGATTGCTAAAACAGGCTGAGGTGTTGTCAATGACAATGACAAAACAGCTTGAGCATAGTCAACAGGTTATGGCAGCCTTAGTACCTTTGCGCACAGACTCGAAAGGGCAAGGCCGACCCTATAAGCAGTCATCAGACGAAATACAGTGTCATCGAAAAGCGTAAGGCGGAGATATCGTCTAAAGTAATGCCTGGACTTTTGGCCCATAGATCCGCTTTAGGGCATTTCCCTAGCGGAGATAGTTATTTTGATGAAGCTTGTTGGAGAGAATACAGGAACAAGCTGTGGGACTTGGTTATAGATGGTGATAAAACTGCTATAAAGCTGCAAAAGTCGTGGCGAGAATGCATGAACTGTGTTAAAACCTACGAACTGAAACAGCGAATGGCTGCTGCAGTTAGAGCAACTTTGTCAGGACGAGATGCAGCGCCAGGTGTATCTGAGTTGCAGCTGAAAGATGTGTCTGAGAACTGTCGACCGATCGACCGGGGCCGCCCCCGATACATCTTGCGGCGACCACACCGCGTTTACCAGCCGTCACCACTGCCGTTTGCACACAGCGGGGAACCTTCCTCTGACATCGCCAGCGACGGCTCGGACTCGGAAGACAATATCGGCAGCGAGGAATTCAAACAGCGCCGACTTTGCTTTACGGCCCCTCTTAGAAAAAATGGAGCGCTTGGAGGCTCGCGGTTACAGCGTTCCTGCCACCGCACTCCTCCCGCGAGCCCTGCCGGCCCCCGCGGATACCGACGGCTCCGACCAAGGCGGTACCGGCTGACGCACCACCGACACCGACAGCGCCGACAGTAGCAGCGGAGCAGCTGCCACGGCAGCAGCCCCCACCCCTTTCCCCCGCAGCGGCTTTAGCCGCACTACTCTGTTTTGATTTAAAGCAACAGTACTCATTTTGTCATTTCTGATTGTAACGTCTTTCAGAGATTTGTTATTTAGAGTTTTGTTAAGTTTTTCTAATAAGCATAATGAATAAGTAAGCATTTGGTATTTATAAGTACTTAGTACGTAGTAATTGCAGTAAGGTGTATGCACTTAGTTAAGAGTTCAAATTGTAAGATTTTCTTTTGGTTCGAACCTTCTTAGTTGTCTGCCTAGGCATTTCAAAGGAGCTCCATGTAATATAGTTAAGGAATGTATAAACAGGTTTTAATTTTGGAAAGTGTTTTTTAGTTAATGTAACAATTTTATTTCTTTTTAGACACTGATTTGATGGATTAATTTTAACATAGTTTTTTAAGGTTTTAAGGATTTTTTGGTATTAGCATAAGTTAAGGTTTGTAGCAAATAGGTATTAATTTTAACAACTATTCCTTCACTAATGTGCAGAAGAACCAAGACTGAGAGGAAACAGCATTTCCCGTGAAGTCGAACATCGATCACAATAACTGTTATGATAATCTGGGGTCAAAAGCATCAATCAAAAAAAATATTTTGTCCTGAATGCTGAATTTGAAAATAGGCAGTTTGGGCTGGTAAATACAGAAAACCTATTTTGTGGTGAGAAAAAGAATTTCAATCCCCATGGAAAATTATTGAAAGGGATTGGCATAAGTGGGAAATAAAGACTAGAGAAATTTTCGTTGGGAAATATCAGGAATAATTAAAAGGATTAGTAAAAGGAAAAGTAAGAGACATAAGATTTTGAAGGAAGAGGAATTGAAATAACAAAAGCACAATGGGAAATGGTAAACAAACTAACCAAGGAAGTAGAGAAGAGACTCCAAATGGAATTTTGAAGTGGGTTAAGGAGTTAAAAAATCTGTAGGGCTCCTGAAGAATGTAACTGCTGCCGAGAAGAAAATACACCCGGCTGCTGGTTGCACCCCAGCAGGCTGAGGAGGCAGAGTTCACATATACTGCTGGAGCCTAATTTTGATCCTAACCCTATTTGTACATAAGTAGTCCAATCGAAATCAAAAACCACGTTCCCATGTGTGGAATCTTGATCAGACCGGAGAGAAAAGACTTGAACTTGAAAAAGCAATGGTAAATTTTTCTGCTACAGTTGAAATCATGGTAAATGCAAGCACAGATGCAATAAAAGTGCAGCAAATTGAAATCAATAATCTCTCGAAAATATGTACTCCGAATAGATTAGCTTTGGATTTTCTATATGTTAAGGAAGGGGGTGTATGTGTAGTCATAAATGTAAGTTGTTGTAGTTATGTTAATCTAGATAAACGAGTGGAAACAGATTTACAGGCGATTGTAAACCACAATCAGATATTACATCAGATTTCTTTAGATGATACTTCTTCTGGATTTAAAGAAATATGGGATAAGTTAACTTTCTGGTTACCAAACCTAAATTGGCTTAAACATTTGTTTGTAATATTGTTGGAATAATTGTAATATTGCTATGCATAATACTCTGCAATTGTTGTTACAAAATACTAAGACCTTTAAGTAAGATTGCTCATGTCAACGAGTTACAAGTAGAGAATTATGATCAGAATGTGATCAGAACAGATGAACTTAATTATGATCCAATTAAGAAGGTTCTGAAATATCTGGAAATTTTACCACAAATCAATGGTGAAAAAAAAAAAAAACAAAAACAACCAAAAGGGGGAATTGTGATGAATATACTGGTGATTTGTGTTAAAATTGTAAGACTTAGAGTGCACTGGGATTAAGGGTCAGGATCTTGTGAGGCCTGTTTAGAGGGTAAAGGGAAAGAAACCTGCACAATTGAGCATGTGTGAAAGTGGATGCTCTGACCCTTACCACACTGAATGTAGGGAGAAGGGATTTATATGTTATCTCACCAGTTCGCTATAATTTTACACACCTAGAAGGAAAATCAAAATTCATAACAACACAACATGCATTTTCATTTTCGATTGAAAACATCAACAAATGGTACCAATAAGAGATCAGTATTACTAGGATGAGCAAAAACGCATTATTATGGGTAATTTTTATATTGGGCAAGGCAATGAAGCTCTTTTGCTCTTGCTGATTGCCTGCAAGTTTTCTGTCTGTGAAGCTAGAGCCTGGCCAGATCTACCTTTACAGATTAAAGAAATCTTGCTACCATTAAACAAATTATGATTTTTGACCATCCTAGAGAAAATAAAGGTGCAACATAACAGGTAATAATGAATTGATTGAACTTTTTCAGACGAGTCTGATAGGGATACCCAGACTTAATGTTAATATGTTTGTTAATTATAGTAGTAAGTTTTAAGGTTCTTAGGTATCATTGTACTCATTTTGATTATTGTTAAGCTTGTTATAATTGTATTATGCAAAGTGTTCAAAGAATAACCTCCAAGGCCTTACTTGCACAAAAGAAAAACGGGGGAATTGTTGAGGATTGTTTTGAGCAAGAGGGGCCTTGGGTCCCAGGAACACCTGTGCAATTCAGGCCTTGAAGAATTCTCTGTTGATAATATAGTGGCGGAGTAGGAGATGTGAGAAAGTGCTGATTGCTTGGCATGCTGAAGTCCAGCTGCCTCTGAGATGGGAGGCAAGCAAGATAAGGAGGAGGTGAGATCTGGGAAAGAGAGTAATTAGGCCGGATAGAAGAATTCCAGAGAGTTGTGAAAACAATGATGTAACCTTTTAGAGAGCAACCAATAGTATGTTGCCAAGTGGGCATAATTATAGCAAACTGTATATAAGATGTGTCTGATGCTCAATAAAGTTGGATTCCGCTGATCACATTGGTCGTTAAAACGGCCCCTTCTTGCAGTACTGCCCCAACCCAGACCCCATCCCCAGCCCTGCCCCAGCCCTGTCCCTCAGCCCAGCCCCAGCCCCAGCCCGGCCCCAGCCCTGACCCAGCACCGGCCCCAGCCCCAGCCCCACCCTCGGCACCAGCCCAGCCCCAGCCCCAGCCCCAGTCCTGCCCCATCCCAGCTCCCATCCCCAGCCCTGCCCCAGCCCTGACCCCTGCCCAGCCCAGCCCAGCCCAGCCCCAGCCACAGCCCAGCCCCAGCCCTGGCCCCAGCCCCACCCTCGGCACCAGTCCTGCCCCAGCCCCAGCCCCAAACTTGGCCCCAGCCCAGCCCCAGTTCCAGACCTGACCCAGGCCTGCACCAGCCCCAGCCCCAGCCCCGGCCACAGCCCAGACCGCAGCCCTAGTCCCAGCCCTGCCCCAGCACTACCCCAGGCCAGATCCCAGCCCAGCCCCACCCTCGGCCCCAGCCCAGCCCCAGCCCCAGCCCCAGCCCTGCCCCAGCCACAGCCCTGCCCCAGCCCTGGACCCAGCCCCAGCCCCAGCCCCGGCCTCAGGCTCAGCTCCAGCCCAGCCCCAGCCCCAACCCCCAGCCCTAGTCCCCAGCCCAGCCCCTGCCCTACCCCAGCCCAGTCCCAGTCCCAGCCCAGCCCCAGCCCTGCCCCAGCCCAGCCCACATCCCCAGCCCGGCCTCAGCCCTGCCCCCAGCCCAGCCCCACCCCATGGCCCCAGCCTCCAGCCTAGCCCTGCCCCAGCCCCGGACCCAATCCAGCCCCATCCCCAGCCCCAAACTCAGTCCCTGCCCTTCTCCCAGCCCCGGCCCTAGCCCCAGCCCCAGCCCTACCCCAGCCCTGCCCCAGCCTTGGGCCCAGCCCTGGACCCAGCCCCAGCCCCAGCCCAGCTCCAGCCCAGCCCTGCTCCAACCCAGCCCCAGCCCTACCCAAGCCCCAGCTCTGTCCCCAGCCCCAGCCACAGCCCAGACCCAGCCCTGGACCCAGTCCCAGCCCCAGCCCTGTCCCAGTCCCCGACCCAGCCCCAGACCCAGCCCCAGCCTTGGCTCCAGCCCTGCCCCAGCCCAGCCCCAGTTACAGCTCAGCCCCAGTCCTGGACCCAGCCCCAGCCCTGCCCCAGCCCCAGCCCCAGCCCAGCCCCAGCCCCAGCTCCAGCCCAGCCCCAGCCCCAGCCCCAGCCCTGCCCCCAGCCCAGCCCCAGCCCCAGCCTAGCCCCAGCCCTGCCCCAGCCCCAGTCCCAGCCCCGACCCCAGGCTCGGCTCCAGCCCAGCCCCAGCCCCAGCCCCAGCCCCAGCCCCATCCCTGCCCCCAGCCCAGCCCCAGCCCCAGCCTAGCCCCAGCCCTGCCCCAGCCCCAGTCCCAGCCCCGGCCCCAGGCTCGGCTCCAGCCCAGCCCCAGCCCCAGCCCCAGCCCCAGCCCCAGCCCAGACCCAGCCCCAGCTCCAGCCCAGCCCCAGCCCAGGCCCCAGGCCCAGCCTCAGCCCCAGCCTGGGCACCAGCCCAGCCCCAGCCCCAGCCTAGCCCCAGCCCTGCCCCAGCCCCAGCCCTGCCCCAGCCCTGCCCCCAACCCTGCTCTTCTCCAGCCCAGCCCCAGCCCCAGCCCCAGCCCAGCCCCAGCCCCAGCTCCAGCCCAGCCCCAGCCCAGGCCCCAGGCCCAGCCCCAGCCCCAGCCTGGGCACCAGCCCAGCCCCAGCCCCAGCCCCAGCCTAGCCCCAGCCCTGGCCCCAGCCGCGGCCCCAGCCCCGGCCCCAGCCCAGCCTCCAGCCCCAGCCCCAGCCTGGGCACCAGCCCAGCGCTAGCCCAGACCTGCCCCCAGCCCATGCCCAGCCCTGCCCCAGGCCCAGCCCTAGCCCAGCCCTGCCCTCAGCCCAGCCCCAG
Source organism: Melanerpes formicivorus (assembly GCF_026170545.1). Classification (NCBI taxonomy): domain Eukaryota; kingdom Metazoa; phylum Chordata; class Aves; order Piciformes; family Picidae; genus Melanerpes; species Melanerpes formicivorus. The sequence continues at coordinate 91,265 of NW_027142671.1, read as the reverse complement.
CCCGGCCCCAGCCCCAGTCCTGCCCCAGCCCTGCCCTCACCCCAGCCCCAACCCAAGCCCCACCTCTGTCCCCAGCCACAGCCACAGCCCAGCCCCAGCCGTGGACCCAGTCCCAGCCCCACCCCTGTCCCAGTCCCAGCCCGAACCCCAGCCCTAGTCCCAGCACTGCCCCTGCCCTAACCCAGCCCAGTCCCAGTCCCAGCACAGCCCCAGCCCTGCCCTAGGCCCAGCCACAGCCCAGACCCAGCCCTGGACCCAGTCCCAGCCCCAGCCCTGTCCCAGTCCCCGACCCAGCCCCAGCCCCAGCCCTGCCCAAGACCCAGCCCCAGCCTTGGCTCCAGCCCAGCCCCAGCCCAGCCCCAGTTACAGCTCAGCCCCAGTCCTGGACCCAGCCCCAGCCCAGCCCCTGCCACAGCCCAGCCCCAGCCCCAGGCTAGCCCCAGCTCTGCCCCACCCCCGGCCCCATCCCCGGCCCCAGCCCAGCCCTAGACCGGCCCTGCCCTCAGCCGAGCCCCAGCCCAGCCCCAGCCCTGCCCCTGCCCCAGCACCAGTCCTGTCCCATCCCAGCCCCAGTCCTGCCCCAGCCCTGCCCCAGCCCCGGCCCCAGCCCTACCCCAGCCCTGCCCCAGCCTCGGGCCCGGCCCTGCTCCTGGCCCAGCTCAGACCTCAGGCCAGCCCCACCCTCGGCCACTGCCCAGCCCCACACCAGCCCTGCCCCAGCCCAGCCCCAGCCACAGCCCAGCCGCAGCCCTGGACCCAGCCCCCAGTACCAGCCCCAGCCCCAGCCCCGGCCTCAGACTCAGCTCCAGCCCCAGCCCCATCCCTGCCCCCAGCCCAGCCCCAGCCCCAGCCTAGCCCCAGCCCTGCCCCAGCCCCAGTCCCAGCCCCGGCCCCAGGCTCGGCTCCAGCCCAGCCCCAGCCCCAGCCCCAGGCCCAGCCCCAGCCCCATCCCTGCCCCCACCCCAGCCCCAGCCCCAGCCTAGCCCCAGCCCTGCCCCAGCCCCAGTCCCAGCCACGGCCCCAGGCTCGGCTCCAGCCCTACCCCAGCCCAGGCCCCAGGCCCAGCCCCAGCCCCATCCCTGCCCCCACCCCAGCCCCAGCCCCAGCCTAGCCCCAGCCCTTCCCCAGCCCCAGCCCAGCCCCAGCCCTGCCCCCAACCCAGCCTCAGCCCTGGCCCCAGCCCCGGCCCCAGCCCCAGCCCCAGCCCCGGCCCCAGCCCAGGCTCCAGCCCCAGCCCCAGCCTGGGCACCAGCCCAGCGCTAGCCCAGACCTGCCCCCAGCCCATGCCCAGCCCTGCCCCAGGCCCAGCCCTAGCCCAGCCCTGCCACAGCCCAGCCCCAGCCCCAGTCCTGTCCCATCCCAGCCCCAGTCCTGCCCCAGCCCTGCCCCAGCCTAGCCCCAGCCCCAGCCCCAGTCCTGCCCCAGCCCTGCCCCAGCCCCGGCCCCAGCCCTACCCCAGCCCTGCCCCCGCCCCGGCCCCAGCCCTACCCCAGCCCTGCCCCAGCCTCTGCCCCAGCCCTGCCCCAGCCCCAGTCCCAGCCCCAGTCCTGCCCCAGCCCTGCCCCAGCCCCGGCCCCAGCCCTACCCCAGCCCTGCCCCAGCCTCGGGCCCGGCCCTGCTCCTGGCCCAGCTCAGACCTCAGGCCAGCCCCACCCTCGGCCACTGCCCAGCCCCCACACCAGCCCTGCCCCAGCCCAGCCCCAGCCACAGCCCAGCCGCAGCCCTGGACCCAGCCCCCAGTACCAGCCCCAGCCCCAGCCCCGGCCTCAGGCTCAGCTCCAGCCCAGCCCCAGCCCCAGCCCCAGCCTCAGCCCAGCCCCAGCCCAGGCCCCAGGCCCAGCCCCAGCCCCATCCCAGCCCCCCAGCCCTAGTCCCAGCACTGCCCCTGCCCTACCCCAGCCCAGTCCCAGTCCCAGCCCAGCCCCAGCCCTGCCCCCAGCCCAGCCCCACCCCATGGCCCAGCCTCCAGCCTAGCCCTGCCCCAGCCCCGGCCCCAATCCAGCCCCATCCCCAGCCCCAAACTCAGTCCCTGCCCTTCTCCCAGCCCCGGCCCTAGCCCCGGCCCCAGCCCTACCCCAGCCCTGCCCCAGCCTCGGGTCCAGCCCTGGACCCAGTCCCAGCCCCAGCCCTGTCCCAGTCCCCCACCCAGCCCCAGACCCAGCCCCAGCCTTGGCTCCAGCCCTGCCCCAGCCCAGCCCCAGTTACAGCTCAGCCCCAGTCCTGGACCCAGCCCCAGTCCCAGCCCCGGCCCCAGGCTCGGCTCCAGCCCAGCCCCAGCCCCAGCCCCAGCCCAGCCCCAGCCCCAGCTCCATCCCAGCCCGAGCCCAGGCCCCAGACCCAGCCCCAGCCCCATCCCTGCCCCCCAGCCCAACCCCAGCCCCAGCCTAGCCCCAGCCCTGCCCCAGCCCCAGTCCCAGCCCCGGCCCCAGGCTCGGCTCCAGCCCCAGCCCCAGCCCCAGCCCCAGCCCCAGCCCAGCCCCAGCCCCAGCCCCAGCCCAGTCCCAGCCCCAGCTCCAGCCCAGCCCCATCCCTGCCCGCAGCCCAGCCCCACCCCATGGCCCAGCCTCCAGCCTAGCCCTGCCCCAGCCCCGGACCCAATCCAGCCCCAGCCCCAGCCCCAAACTCAGTCCCTGACCTTCTCCCAGCCCCGGCCCTAGCCCCGGCCCCAGCCCTACCCCAGCCCTGCCCCAGCCTTGGGCCCAGCCCTGGACCCAGCCCCAGCCCCAGCCCAGCTCCAGCCCAGCCCTGCTCCAACCCAGCCCCAGCCCTACCCAAGCCCCAGCTCTGTCCCCAGCCCCAGCCACAGCCCAGACCCAGCCCTGGACCCAGTCCCAGCCCCAGCCCTGTCCCAGTCCCCGACCCAGCCCCAGACCCAGCCCCAGCCTTGGCTCCAGCCCTGCCCCAGCCCAGCCCCAGTTACAGCTCAGCCCCAGTCCTGGACCCAGCCCCAGCCCTGCCCCAGCCCCAGCCCCAGCCCAGCCCCAGCCCCAGCTCCAGCCCAGCCCCAGCCCCAGCCCCAGCCCCATCCCTGCCCCCAGCCCAGCCCCAGCCCCAGCCTAGCCCCAGCCCTGCCCCAGCCCCAGTCCCAGCCCCGGCCCCAGGCTCGGCTCCAGCCCCAGCCCCAGCCCCAGCCCCAGCCCAGCCCCAGCCCCAGCCCCAGCCCAGTCCCAGCCCCAGCTCCAGCCCAGCCCCATCCCTGCCCGCAGCCCAGCCCCACCCCATGGCCCAGCCTCCAGCCTAGCCCTGCCCCAGCCCCGGACCCAATCCAGCCCCAGCCCCAGCCCCAAACTCAGTCCCTGACCTTCTCCCAGCCCCGGCCCTAGCCCCGGCCCCAGCCCTACCCCAGCCCTGCCCCAGCCTTGGGCCCAGGCCTGGACCCAGCCCCAGCCCCAGCCCAGCTCCAGCCCAGCCCTGCTCCAACCCAGCCCCAGCCCTACCCAAGCCCCAGCTCTGTCCCCAGCCCCAGCCACAGCCCAGACCCAGCCCTGGACCCAGTCCCAGCCCCAGCCCTGTCCCAGTCCCCGACCCAGCCCCAGACCCAGCCCCAGCCTTGGCTCCAGCCCTGCCCCAGCCCAGCCCCAGTTACAGCTCAGCCCCAGTCCTGGACCCAGCCCCAGCCCTGCCCCAGCCCCAGCCCCAGCCCAGCCCCAGCCCCAGCTCCAGCCCAGCCCCAGCCCCAGCCCCATCCCTGCCCCCAGCCCAGCCCCAGCCCCAGCCTAGCCCCAGCCCTGCCCCAGCCCCAGTCCCAGCCCCGGCCCCAGGCTCGGCTCCAGCCCAGCCCCAGCCCAGGCCCCAGGCCGGGCCCCAGCCCCATCCCAGCCCCCAGCCCTAGTCCCAGCACTGTCCCTGCCCTACCCCAGCCCAGTCCCAGTCCCAGCCCATACAGCCCTGCCCCAGCCCCAGCCCCCATCCCCAGCCCGGCCCCAGCCCTGCCCCCAGCCCAGCCCCACCCCATGGCCCAGCCTCCAGCCTAGCCCTGCCCCAGCCCCGGACCCAATCCAGCCCCATCCCCAGCCCCAAACTCAGTCCCTGCCCTTCTCCCAGCCCCGGCCCTAACCCCGGCCCCAGCCCTGCCCCAGCCTCGGGCCCAGCCCTGGACCCAGCCCCAGCCCCAGCCCAGCTCCAGCCCAGCCCTGCTCCAACCCAACCCCAGCCCTACCCAAGCCCCAGCTCTGTCCCCAGCCCCAGCCACAGCCCAGACCCAGCCCTGGACCCAGTCCCAGCCCCAGCCCTGTCCCAGTCCCCGACCCAGCCCCAGACCCAGCCCCAGCCTTGGCTCCAGCCCTGCCCCAGCCCAGCCCCAGTTACAGCTCAGCCCCAGCCCCAGCCCAGCCCCAGCCCTGCCCCAGCCCCAGCCCCAGCCCAGCCCCAGCCCCAGCTCCAGCCCAGCCCCAGCCCCAGCCCCATCCCTGCCCCCAGCCCAGCCCCAGCCCCAGCCTAGCCCCAGCCCTGCCCCAGCCCCAGTCCCAGCCCCGACCCCAGGCTCGGCTCCAGCCCAGCCCCAGCCCCTGCCCCAGCCCCAGCCCCATCCCTGCCCCTAGCCCAGCCCCAGCCCCAGCCTAGCCCCAGCCCTGCCCCAGCCCCAGTCCCAGCCCCGGCCCCAGGCTCGGCTCCAGCCCAGCCCCAGCCCCAGCCCCAGCCCCAGCCCAGACCCAGCCCCAGCTCCAGCCCAGCCCCAGCCCAGGCCCCAGGCCCAGCCTCAGCCCCAGCCTGGGCACCAGCCCAGCCCCAGCCCCAGCCTAGCCCCAGCCCTGCCCCAGCCCCAGCCCTGCCCCAGCCCTGCCCCCAACCCTGCTCTTCTCCAGCCCAGCCCCAGCCCCAGCTCCAGCCCAGCCCCAGCCCAGGCCCCAGGCCCAGCCCCAGCCCCAGCCTGGGCACCAGCCCAGCCCCAGCCCCAGCCTAGCCCCAGCCCTGGCCCCAGCCGCGGCCCCAGCCCCGGCCCCAGCCCAGCCTCCAGCCCCAGCCCCAGCCTGGGCACCAGCCCAGCGCTAGCCCAGACCTGCCCCCAGCCCATGCCCAGCCCTGCCCCAGGCCCAGCCCTAGCCCAGCCCTGCCCTCAGCCCAGCCCCAGCCCGGCCCCAGCCCCAGTCCTGCCCCAGCCCTGCCCTCACCCCAGCCCCAACCCAAGCCCCACCTCTGTCCCCAGCCACAGCCACAGCCCAGCCCCAGCCGTGGACCCAGTCCCAGCCCCACCCCTGTCCCAGTCCCAGCCCGAACCCCAGCCCTAGTCCCAGCACTGCCCCTGCCCTAACCCAGCCCAGTCCCAGTCCCAGCACAGCCCCAGCCCTGCCCTAGGCCCAGCCACAGCCCAGACCCAGCCCTGGACCCAGTCCCAGCCCCAGCCCTGTCCCAGTCCCCGACCCAGCCCCAGCCCCAGCCCTGCCCAAGACCCAGCCCCAGCCTTGGCTCCAGCCCAGCCCCAGCCCAGCCCCAGTTACAGCTCAGCCCCAGTCCTGGACCCAGCCCCAGCCCAGCCCCTGCCACAGCCCAGCCCCAGCCCCAGGCTAGCCCCAGCTCTGCCCCACCCCCGGCCCCATCCCCGGCCCCAGCCCAGCCCCAGCCCTGCCCCTGCCCCAGCACCAGTCCTGTCCCATCCCAGCCCCAGTCCTGCCCCAGCCCTGCCCCAGCCCCGGCCCCAGCCCTACCCCAGCCCTGCCCCAGCCTCGGGCCCGGCCCTGCTCCTGGCCCAGCTCAGACCTCAGGCCAGCCCCACCCTCGGCCACTGCCCAGCCCCACACCAGCCCTGCCCCAGCCCAGCCCCAGCCACAGCCCAGCCGCAGCCCTGGACCCAGCCCCCAGTACCAGCCCCAGCCCCAGCCCCGGCCCCAGGCTCAGGTCCAGCCCCAGCCCCATCCCTGCCCCCAGCCCAGCCCCAGCCCCAGCCTAGCCCCAGCCCTGCCCCAGCCCCAGTCCCAGCCCCGGCCCCAGGCTCGGCTCCAGCCCAGCCCCAGCCCCAGGCCCAGCCCCAGCCCCATCCCTGCCCCCACCCCAGCCCCAGCCCCAGCCTAGCCCCAGCCCTGCCCCAGCCCCAGTCCCAGCCACGGCCCCAGGCTCGGCTCCAGCCCTACCCCAGCCCAGGCCCCAGGCCCAGCCCCAGCCCCATCCCTGCCCCCATCCCAGCCCCAGCCCCAGCCTAGCCCCAGCCCTTCCCCAGCCCCAGCCCAGCCCCAGCCCTGCCCCCAACCCAGCCTCAGCCCTGGCCCCAGCCCCGGCCCCAGCCCCGGCCCCAGCCCCGGCCCCAGCCCAGGCTCCAGCCCCAGCCCCAGCCTGGGCACCAGCCCAGCGCTAGCCCAGACCTGCCCCCAGCCCATGCCCAGCCCTGCCCCAGGCCCAGCCCTAGCCCAGCCCTGCCACAGCCCAGCCCCAGCCCCAGTCCTGTCCCATCCCAGCCCCAGTCCTGCCCCAGCCCTGCCCCAGCCTAGCCCCAGCCCCAGCCCCAGTCCTGCCCCAGCCCTGCCCCAGCCCCGGCCCCAGCCCTACCCCAGCCCTGCCCCAGCCCCGGCCCCAGCCCTACCCCAGCCCTGCCCCAGCCTCTGCCCCAGCCCTGCCCCAGCCCCAGTCCCAGCCCCAGTCCTGCCCCAGCCCTGCCCCAGCCCCGGCCCCAGCCCTACCCCAGCCCTGCCCCAGCCTCGGGCCCGGCCCTGCTCCTGGCCCAGCTCAGACCTCAGGCCAGCCCCACCCTCGGCCACTGCCCAGCCCCACACCAGCCCTGCCCCAGCCCAGCCCCAGCCACAGCCCAGCCGCAGCCCTGGACCCAGCCCCCAGTACCAGCCCCAGCCCCAGCCCCGGCCTCAGGCTCAGCTCCAGCCCAGCCCCAGCCCCAGCCCCAGCCTCAGCCCAGCCCCAGCCTTGGCTCCAGCCCTGCCCCAGCCCAGCCCCAGTTACAGCTCAGCCCCAGTCCTGGACCCAGCCCCAGCCCTGCCCCAGCCCCAGCCCCAGCCCAGCCCCAGCCCCAGCTCCAGCCCAGCCCCAGCCCCAGCCCCATCCCTGCCCCCAGCCCAGCCCCAGCCCCAGCCTAGCCCCAGCCCTGCCCCAGCCCCAGTCCCAGCCCCGGCCCCAGGCTCGGCTCCAGCCCCAGCCCCAGCCCCAGCCCCAGCCCAGCCCCAGCCCCAGCCCCAGCCCCAGCCCAGTCCCAGCCCCAGCTCCAGCCCAGCCCCATCCCTGCCCGCAGCCCAGCCCCACCCCATGGCCCAGCCTCCAGCCTAGCCCTGCCCCAGCCCCGGACCCAATCCAGCCCCAGCCCCAGCCCCAAACTCAGTCCCTGACCTTCTCCCAGCCCCGGCCCTAGCCCCGGCCCCAGCCCTACCCCAGCCCTGCCCCAGCCTTGGGCCCAGCCCTGGACCCAGCCCCAGCCCCAGCCCAGCTCCAGCCCAGCCCTGCTCCAACCCAGCCCCAGCCCTACCCAAGCCCCAGCTCTGTCCCCAGCCCCAGCCACAGCCCAGACCCAGCCCTGGACCCAGTCCCAGCCCCAGCCCTGTCCCAGTCCCCGACCCAGCCCCAGACCCAGCCCCAGCCTTGGCTCCAGCCCTGCCCCAGCCCAGCCCCAGTTACAGCTCAGCCCCAGTCCTGGACCCAGCCCCAGCCCTGCCCCAGCCCCAGCCCCAGCCCAGCCCCAGCCCCAGCTCCAGCCCAGCCCCAGCCCCAGCGCCATCCCTGCCCCCAGCCCAGCCCCAGCCCCAGCCTAGCCCCAGCCCTGCCCCAGCCCCAGTCCCAGCCCCGGCCCCAGGCTCGGCTCCAGCCCAGCCCCAGCCCAGGCCCCAGGCCGGGCCCCAGCCCCATCCCAGCCCCCAGCCCTAGTCCCAGCACTGTCCCTGCCCTACCCCAGCCCAGTCCCAGTCCCAGCCCATACAGCCCTGCCCCCAGCCCAGCCCCACCCCATGGCCCAGCCTCCAGCCTAGCCCTGCCCCAGCCCCGGACCCAATCCAGCCCCATCCCCAGCCCCAAACTCAGTCCCTGCCCTTCTCCCAGCCCCGGCCCTAACCCCGGCCCCAGCCCTGCCCCAGCCTCGGGCCCAGCCCTGGACCCAGCCCCAGCCCCAGCCCAGCTCCAGCCCAGCCCTGCTCCAACCCAACCCCAGCCCTACCCAAGCCCCAGCTCTGTCCCCAGCCCCAGCCACAGCCCAGACCCAGCCCTGGACCCAGTCCCAGCCCCAGCCCTGTCCCAGTCCCCGACCCAGCCCCAGACCCAGCCCCAGCCTTGACTCCAGCCCTGCCCCAGCCGAGCCCCAGTTACAGCTCAGCCCCAGTCCTGGACCCAGCCCCAGCCCCAGCCCAGCCCCGGCCCCAGGCTCGGCTCCAGCCCAGCCCCAGCCCCAGCCCCAGCCCAGCCCCTGCCCAGGCCCCAGGCCCAGCCCCAGCCCCAGCCCCATTCCTGCCCCCAGCCCAGCCCCATCCCTGCCCCCAGCCCAGCCCCAGCCCCAGCCTAGCCCCAGCCCTGCCCCAGCCCCTGCCCCAGCCCTGCCCCAGCCCCAGCCCCAGCCCCAGTCCTGCCCCAGCCCTGCCCCAGCCTCGGGCCCGGCCCTGCTCCTGGCCCAGCTCAGACCTCAGGCCAGCCCCACCCTCGGCCCCAGCCCTACCCCAGCCCTGCCCCAGCCCCTGCCCCAGCCCTGCTCCAGCCCCAGCCCTGTTGTCGGGCAAGAGGGGACATGGGTCCCAGGAACACCTGTGCAATTCAGGCCTTGAAGAATTCTCTGTTGATAATATAGTGGCGGAGTGGGAGATGTGAGAAAGTGCTGATTGCTTGGTATGCTGAAACCCAGCTGCCCCTGAGATGGGAGGCAAGCAAGATAAGGAGGAGGCGAGATCTGGGAAAGAGAGCAATTAGGCCGGATAGAAGAATTCCACAGAGTTGTGAAAACAATGATGTAACCTTTTAGAGAGCAACCAATAGTATGTTGCCAAGTGGGCATAATTATAGCAAACTGTATATAAGATGTGTCTGATACTCAATAAAGTTGGATTCCGCTGATCACATTGGTTGTTAAAGCGGCCCCTTCTTGCAGTAAGTGGCGCTTGAACACGGGACCCTAATAAAGACAAAGGTTAGGGTCTAAGAAGTTCTTCGGGACGTTGGGAGATTCGCAGTAAGCCGGGAGGCAAGAAGAAGGCCGGCCCGGGATAGCAGTACCGGAGGCTGCAAGAAAAGGGAAGACAGCCTTGAAGCCGAAGACGCTGTAGAGCCGGAAACTGCTTAAACGAGGACTGTGCGCACAGGTATTAATGTTTAAATACGGATATGGATAGGCAGGCAGCGTATGATTTATTTATATGCTTTTTAGAAAAGCGACAGTGTAAGTTAAATTTTACAAAGGAGTTGGTGCCGCTGTTAAGCTATGCAGGAGAGTTAGGATATTTTAAGGACCCAAATGAGGTGTTTGAAAGATTGCAGTGGAAAAAGTCTGGACAAGACTTGTGGCTGCATGGCTTAGATGATGAAAAACGAGCAAAGGAGTGTGGAAAATGGTGGAAGATGATTATGTCAGCACTGGATCAGCATCGTGCTGAGCAAATGACAGCTTATCAAGCCAGGGTACGATTAGATTATACGGACCCAAATGGAGCAAGTGTTACACATTCTGGGTTGCCTTTGTCAGAAGAGGTTCAGGATTATTTAAGAAAGGAGAAGGCTGCGTGTGTAAAAGGGTTAGGTGGCAGAGTCGAATTACAATCTGTAACACAGGACTCTGCTGAGGAGCCTTCCCTGTCTCTTTTAGCTGAGCAAATTGTACAGGACAAGAAAGTAGGCGAGGGAGAGAAGACAAACAGGGCGATAGATCCTGGAGGTGGTGTTAAAGATCATGCAAGAAAGCACGCAGAGTATTGGCAAAAGGTTGCAGAACACTTAAATGCCGAAGGAGATCAGGAAGGGCTTAGCCGGCTGGCTGCTTCACATCGAGCTTTTCCAGTAATGTATACACAGGTCCCTGGGGAGCAAAATGTTTTTCAGGCTGATGTAACTCAATTGCCATGGAAATTGTTATCTCAATTAAGACAGACTGCGAGTCAATTTGGGGTTCAATCTGAACCAGCTAGACAGATGATTGATTTTATTTATATGAACTATAATATGTTACCTAGAGATTCTTATAATGTTATGAAGCTGATCCTAACAGCATCTCAATTTATGACATTTTTGAATGAGTGGGAACACCTAGCTAGACAATCAGCTGGAGTAAAAAGACAGCAAAACGATCTATTATTTGGTGTAACAGTAGATCAGTTGTGTGGAACGGGACAGAATGAGAGACCAGAGTTGCAGGCACTTTTACAGCCGCCTGTTTTGCAAGCATCAGCCCAGATAGTAAGGAGGGCTTTTGACAAGCAGAAGGATGGAAATGCAAATCCTCACTATATGGGAATTAAGCAAGGTAGACAGGAACCTCTTGGTGAATTTGTGGATAAGTTGCTTGCCGCACTTAGAGCAGCAAGCGTAGGAGAAGGTATCCGAGAGGCAATTTTAAGGCAGTGTTTAATGCAGAATGGGAACCAGCAGACACAGCAGCTTATTACATCAGCAGATCCTAGATGGACGGTAGCCGAATTGTTGCAGAGGGCTCAGGACTTGCCAAGCAATCCGATGGCCATGTTGACGGAGGTGAGTGATAAGGGATTGCTAAAACAGGCTGAGGTGTTGTCAATGACAATGACAAAACAGCTTGAGCATAGTCAACAGGTTATGGCAGCCTTAGTACCTTTGCGCACAGACTCGAAAGGGCAAGGCCGACCCTATAAGCAGTCATCAGACGAAATACAGTGTCATCGAAAAGCGTAAGGCGGAGATATCGTCTAAAGTAATGCCTGGACTTTTGGCCCATAGATCCGCTTTAGGGCATTTCCCTAGCGGAGATAGTTATTTTGATGAAGCTTGTTGGAGAGAATACAGGAACAAGCTGTGGGACTTGGTTATAGATGGTGATAAAACTGCTATAAAGCTGCAAAAGTCGTGGCGAGAATGCATGAACTGTGTTAAAACCTACGAACTGAAACAGCGAATGGCTGCTGCAGTTAGAGCAACTTTGTCAGGACGAGATGCAGTGCCAGGTGTATCTGAGTTGCAGCTGAAAGATGTGTCTGAGAACTGTCGACCGATCGACCGGGGCCGCCCCCGATACATCTTGCGGCGACCACACCGCGTTTACCAGCCGTCACCACTGCCGTTTGCACACAGCGGGGAACCTTCCTCTGACATCGCCAGCGACGGCTCGGACTCGGAAGACAATATCGGCAGCGAGGAATTCAAACAGCGCCGACTTTGCTTTACGGCCCCTCTTAGAAAAAATGGAGCGCTTGGAGGCTCGCGGTTACAGCGTTCCTGCCACCGCACTCCTCCCGCGAGCCCTGCCGGCCCCCGCGGATACCGACGGCTCCGACCAAGGCGGTACCGGCTGACGCACCACCGACACCGACAGCGCCGACAGTAGCAGCGGAGCAGCTGCCACGGCAGCAGCCCCCACCCCTTTCCCCCGCAGCGGCTTTAGCCGCACTACTCTGTTTTGATTTAAAGCAACAGTACTCATTTTGTCATTTCTGATTGTAACGTCTTTCAGAGATTTGTTATTTAGAGTTTTGTTAAGTTTTTCTAATAATCATAATGAATAAGTAAGCATTTGGTATTTATAAGTACTTAGTACATAGTAATTGCAGTAAGGTGTATGCACTTAGTTAAGAGTTCAAATTGTAAGATTTTCTTTTGGTTCGAACCTTCTTAGTTGTCTGCCTAGGCATTTCAAAGGAGCTCCATGTAATATAGTTAAGGAATGTATAAACAGGTTTTAATTTTGGAAAGTGTTTTTTAGTTAATGTAACAATTTTATTTCTTTTTAGACACTGATTTGATGGATTAATTTTAACATAGTTTTTTAAGGTTTTAAGGATTTTTTGGTATTAGCATAAGTTAAGGTTTGTAGCAAATAGGTATTAATTTTAACAACTATTCCTTCACTAATGTGCAGAAGAACCAAGACTGAGAGGAAACAGCATTTCCCATGAAGTCGAACATCGATCACAATAACTGTTATGATAATCTGGGGTCAAAAGCATCAATCAAAAAAAATATTTTGTCCTGAATGCTGAATTTGAAAATAGGCAGTTTGGGCTGGTAAATACAGAAAACCTATTTTGTGGTGAGAAAAAGAATTTCAAGCCCCATGGAAAATTATTGAAAGGGATTGGCATAAGTGGGAAATAAAGACTAGAGAAATTTTCGTTGGGAAATATCAGGAATAATTAAAAGGATTAGTAAAAGGAAAAGTAAGAGACATAAGATTTTGAAGGAAGAGGAATTGAAATAACAAAAGCACAATGGGAAATGGTAAACAAACTAACCAAGGAAGTAGAGAAGAGACTCCAAATGGAATTTTGAAGTGGGTTAAGGAGTTAAAAAATCTGTAGGGCTCCTGAAGAATGTAACTGCTGCCAAGAAGAAAATACACCCGGCTGCTGGTTGCACCCCAGCAGGCTGAGGAGGCAGAGTTCACATATACTGCCGGAGCCTAATTTTGATCCTAACCCTATTTGTACATAAGTAGTCCAATCGAAATCAAAAACCACGTTCCCATGTGTGGAATCTTGATCAGACCGGAGAGAAAAGACTTGAACTTGAAAAAGCAATGGTAAATTTTTCTGCTACAGTTGAAATCATGGTAAATGCAAGCACAGATGCAATAAAAGTGCAGCAAATTGAAATCAATAATCTCTCGAAAATATGTACTCCGAATAGATTAGCTTTGGATTTTCTATATGTTAAGGAAGGGGGTGTATGTGTAGTCATAAATGTAAGTTGTTGTAGTTATGTTAATCTAGATAAACGAGTGGAAACAGATTTACAGGCGATTGTAAACCACAATCAGATATTACATCAGATTTCTTTAGATGATACTTCTTCTGGATTTAAAGAAATATGGGATAAGTTAACTTTCTGGTTACCAAACCTAAATTGGCTTTAACATTTGTTTGTAATATTGTTGGAATAATTGTAATATTGCTATGCATAATACTCTGCAATTGTTGTTACAAAATACTAAGACCTTTAAGTAAGATTGCTCATGTCAATGAGTTACAAGTAGAGAATTATGATCAGAATGTGATCAGAACAGATGAACTTAATTATGATCCAATTAAGAAGGTTCTGAAATATCTGGAAATTTTAACACAAATCAATGGTGACAAAAAAAAAAAAAAAAAAAGGGGGGGAATTGTGATGAATATACTGGTGATTTGTGTTAAAATTGTAAGACTTAGAGTGCACTGGGATTAAGGGTCAGGATCTTGTGAGGCCTGTTTAGAGGGTAAAGAGAAAGAAACCTATCTTGCAGACTTGCAAGGGCACTGTCTGGTTAATTGGAGACACCACGGCTGAGAAGGAGCTGTCTTAAAGATAAACATTCAGAACTGGGAATTTGTTTTCTTCAGATAAGAAGCCTGCACAATTGGGCATGTGTGAAAGTGGATGCTCTGACCCTTACCACACTGAATGTAGGGAGAAGGGATTTATATGTTATCTCACCAGTTCGCTATAATTTTACACACCTAGAGGGAAAATCAAAATTCATAACAACACAACATGCATTTTCATTTTCGATTGAAAACATCAACAAATGGTACCAATAAGAGATCAGTATTACTAGGATGAGCAAAAACGCATTATTATGGGTAATTTTTATATTGGGCAAGGCAGTGAAGCTCTTTTGCTCTTGCTGATTGCCTGCAAGTTTTCTGTCTGTGAAGCTAGAGCCTGGCCAGATCTACCTTTACAGATTAAAGAAATCTTGCTACCATTAAACAAATTATGATTTTTGACCATCCTAGAGAAAATAAAGGTGCAACATAACAGGTAATAATGAATTGATTGAACTTTTTCAGACGTGTCTGATAGGGATACCCAGACTTAATGTTAATATGTTTGTTAATTATAGTAGTAAGTTTTAAGGTTCTTAGGTATCATTGTACTCATTTCGATTATTGTTAAACTTGTTTATAATTGTAATATGCAAAGTGTTCAAAGAATAACTTCCAAGGCCTTACTTGCACAAAAGAAAAACGGGGGAATTGTTGTCGGGCAAGAGGGGACATGGGTCCCAGGAACACCTGTGCAATTCAGGCCTTGAAGAATTCTCTGTTGATAATATAGTGGCGGAGTGGGAGATGTGAGAAAGTGCTGATTGCTTGGTATGCTGAAACCCAGCTGCCCCTGAGATGGGAGGCAAGCAAGATAAGGAGGAGGCGAGATCTGGGAAAGAGAGCAATTAGGCCGGATAGAAGAATTCCAGAGAGTTGTGAAAACAATGATGTAACCTTTTAGAGAGCAACCAATAGTATGTTGCCAAGTGGGCATAATTATAGCAAACTGTATATAAGATGTGTCTGATGCTCAATAAAGTGGAATCCGCTGATCAAATTGGTCGTTAAAGCGGCCCCCTTCTTGCAGTACAGCCCCAGCCCCAGTCCTGCCCCAGCCCTGCCCCAGCCCCGGCCCCAGCCCTGCCCCAGCCCAGCCCCAGCCACAGCCCAGCCATAGCCCTGGACCCAGCCCCCAGAACCAGCCCCAGCCCCAGCCCCGGCCACAGCCCAGACCACAGCCCTAGTCCCAGCCCTGCCCCAGCACTACCCCAGGCCAGATCCCAGCCCAGCCCCACCCACGGCCCCAGCCCAGCCCCAGCCCCAGCCCTGCCCCAGCCACAGCCCAGCCCCAGCCCTGGACCCAGCCCCAGCCCCAGCCCCGGCCTCAGGCTCAGCTCCAGCCCAGCCCCAGCCCCAGCCCCAGCCCAGCCCCAGCCCAGGCCCCAGGCCCAGCCCCAGCCCCATCCCAGCCCCCAGCCCTAGTCCCAGCCAAGCCCCTGCCCTACCCCAGCCCAGTCCCAGTCCCAGCCCAGCCCCAGCCCTGCCCCCAGCCCAGCCCCACCCCATGGCCCAGCCTCCAGCCTAGCCCTGCCCCAGCCCCGGCCCCAATCCAGCCCCATCCCCAGCCCCAAACTCAGTCCCTGCCCTTCTCCCAGCCCCGGCCCTAGCCCCGGCCCCAGCCCTACCCCAGCCCTGCCCCAGCCTCGGGCCCAGCCCTGGACCCAGTCCCAGCCCCAGCCCTGTCCCAGTCCCCCACCCAGCCCCAGACCCAGCCCCAGCCTTGGCTCCAGCCCTGCCCCAGCCCAGCCCCAGTTACAGCTCAGCCCCAGTCCTGGACCCAGCCCCAGTCCCAGCCCCGGCCCCAGGCTCGGCTCCAGCCCAGTCCCAGCCCCAGCCCAGCCCCAGCCCCAGCTCCAGCCCAGCCCCAGCCCAGGCCCCAGGCCCAGCCCCAGCCCCATCCCTGCCCCCAGCCCCAGCCCCAGCCCCAGCCTAGCCCCAGCCCTGCCCCAGCCCCAGCCCCGGCCACAGCCCAGACCACAGCCCTAGTCCCAGCCCTGCCCCAGCACCACCCCAGGCCAGATCCCAGCCCAGCCCCACCCTCGGCCCCAGCCCAGCCCCAGCCCCAGACCCAGCCCTGCCCCAGCCACAGCCCAGCCCCAGCCCTGGACCCAGCCCCAGCCCCAGCCCCGGCCTCAGGCTCAGCTCCAGCCCAGCCCCAGCCCCAGCCGCAGCCCAGCCCCAGCCCAGGCCCCAGGCCCAGCCCCAGCCCCAACCCCATCCCAGCCCCCAGCCCTAGTCCCAGCCCAGCCCCTGCCCTACCCCAGCCCAGTCGCAGTCCCAGCCCAGCCCCAGCCCTGCCCCCAGCCCAGCCCCACCCCATGGCCCAGCCTCCAGCCTAGCCCTGCCCCAGCCCCGGCCCCAATCCAGCCCCATCCCCAGCCCCAAACTCAGTCCCTGCCCTTCTCCCAGCCCCGGCCCTAGCCCCGGCCCCAGCCCTACCCCAGCCCTGCCCCAGCCTCGGGCCCAGCCCTGGACCCAGTCCCAGCCCCAGCCCTGTCCCAGTCCCCCACCCAGCCCCATCCCCAGCCCCAGCCTTGGCTCCAGCCCTGCCCCAGCCCAGCCCCAGTTACAGCTCAGCCCCAGTCCTGGACCCAGCCCCAGTCCCAGCCCCGGCCCAAGGCTCGGCTCCAGCCCAGCTCCAGCCCAGGCCCAGCCCAGGCCCCAGGCCCAGCCCCAGCCCCATCCCTGACCCCAGCCCAGCCCCAGCCCCAGCCTAGCCCCAGCCCTGCCCCAGCCCCAGTCCCAGCCCCGGCCCCAGGCTCGGCTCCAGCCCAGCCCCAGCCCCAGCCCCAGCCCAGCCCCAGCCCCAGCTCCAGCCCAGCCCCAGCCCCAGCCCAGGCCCCAGGCCCAGCCCCAGCCCCAGCCCTGCCCCCAGCCCAGCCCCAGCCCCAGCCTAGCCCCAGCCCTGCCCCAGCCCCAGTCCCAGCCCCGGCCCCAGGCTCGGCTCCAGCCCAGCCCCAGCCCCAGCCCCAGGCCCAGCCCCAGCCCCATCCCTGCCCCCACCCCAGCCCCAGCCCCAGCCTAGCCCCAGCCCTGCCCCAGCCCCAGTCCCAGCCACGGCCCCAGGCTCGGCTCCAGCCCTACCCCAGCCCAGGCCCCAGGCCCAGCCCCAGCCCCATCCCTGCCCCCACCCCAGCCCCAGCCCCAGCCTAGCCCCAGCCCTTCCCCAGCCCCAGCCCAGCCCCAGCCCTGCCCCCAACCCAGCCTCAGCCCTGGCCCCAGCCCCGGCCCCAGCCCCGGCCCCAGCCCAGCCTCCAGCCCCAGCCCCAGCCTGGGCACCAGCCCAGCGCTAGCCCAGACCTGCCCCCAGCCCATGCCCAGCCCTGCCCCAGGCCCAGCCCTAGCCCAGCCCTGCCACAGCCCAGCCCCAGCCCCAGTCCTGTCCCATCCCAGCCCCAGTCCTGCCCCAGCCCTGCCCCAGCCTAGCCCCAGCCCCAGCCCCAGTCCTGCCCCAGCCCTGCCCCAGCCCCGGCCCCAGCCCTACCCCAGCCCTGCCCCAGCCCCGGCCCCAGCCCTACCCCAGCCCTGCCCCAGCCTCTGCCCCAGCCCTGCCCCAGCCCCAGTCCCAGCCCCAGTCCTGCCCCAGCCCTGCCCCAGCCCCGGCCCCAGCCCTACCCCAGCCCTGCCCCAGCCTCGGGCCCGGCCCTGCTCCTGGCCCAGCTCAGACCTCAGGCCAGCCCCACCCTCGGCCACTGCCCAGCCCCACACCAGCCCTGCCCCAGCCCAGCCCCAGCCACAGCCCAGCCGCAGCCCTGGACCCAGCCCCCAGTACCAGCCCCAGCCCCAGCCCCAGCCCCGGCCACAGCCCAGACCACAGCCCTAGTCCCAGCCCTGACCCAGCACTACCCCAGGCCAGATATCAGCCCAGCCCCACCCTCGGCCCCAGCCCAGCCCCAGTCCCAGCCCCAGCCCTGCCCCAGCCACAGCCCAGCCCCAGCCCTGGACCCAGCCCCAGCCCCGGCCTCAGGCTCAGCTCCAGCCCAGCCCCAGCCCCAGCCCCAGCCCAGCCCCAGCCCAGGCCCCAGGCTCAGCCCCAGCCCCATCCCAGCCCCCAGCCCTAGTCCCAGCACTGTCCCTACACTACCCCAGCCCAGTCCCAGTCCCAGCCCAGCCCCAGCCCTGCCCCAGCCCAGCCCCCATCCCCAGCGCGGCCCCAGCCCTGCCCCCAGCCCAGCCCCACCCCATGGCCCAGCCTCCAGCCTCGCCCTGCCCCAGCCCCGGACCCAATCCAGCCCCATCCCCAGCCCCAAACTCAGTCCCTGCCCTACTCCCAGCCCCGGCCCTAGCCCCGGCCCCAGCCCTACCCCAGCCCTGCCCCAGCCTCGGGCCCAGCCCTGGACACAGCCCCAGCCCCAGCCCCAGCCCAACCCCAGCCCTGCCCCAGCCTCGGGCCCAGCCCTGGACCCAGCCCCAGCCCCAGCCCAGCTCCAGCCCAGCCCTGCTCCAACCCAACCCCAGCCCTACCCAAGCCCCAGCTCTGTCCCCAGCCCCAGCCACAGCCCAGACCCAGCCCTGGACCCAGTCCCAGCCCCAGGCCCTGTCCCAGTCCCCAACCCAGCCCCAGACCCAGCCCCAGCCTTGGCTCCAGCCCTGCCCCAGCCCAACCCCAGTTACAGCTCAGCCCCAGTCCTGGACCGAGCCCCAGCCCCAACCCAGCCCCGGCTGCAGGCTCGGCTCCAGCCCAGCCCCAGCCCCAGCCCCAGCCCAGCCCCAGCCCAGGCCCCAGCCCCAGCCCCAGCCCCATTCCTGCCCCCAGCCCAGCCCCATCCCTGCCCCCAGCCCAGCTCCAGCCCCAACCTAGCCCCAGCTCTGCCCCAGCCCCAGCCCAGCCCCAGCCCTGCCCCCAACCCAGCCTCAGCCCTGGCCCCAGCCCCGGCCCCAGCCCCGGCCCCAGCACAGCCTCCAGCCCCAGCCCCTGCCTGGGAACCAGCCCAGCGCTAGCCCAGACCTGCCCCCAGCCCATGCCCAGCCCTGCCCCAGGCCCAGCCCTAGCCCAGCCCTGCCCTCAGCCCAGCCCCAGCCCGGCCCCAGCCCCAGTCCTGCCCCAGCCCTGCCCTCACCCCAGCCCCAACCCAAGCCCCACCTCTGTCCCCAGCCACAGCCACAGCCCAGCCCCAGCCGTGGACCCAGTCCCAGCCACACCCCTGTCCCAGTACCAGCCCGAACCCCAGCCCTAGTCCCAGCACTGCCCCTGCCCTGCCCCAGCCCAGTCCCAGTCCCAGCCCAGCCCCAGCCCTGCCCTAGGCCCAGCCCTAGCCCAGATCTGCCCTCAGCCCAGCCCTACCCAGCCCTGCCCTCAGCCCAGCCCCAGCCCGGCCCCAGCCCCAGCCCCACTCCTGCCCCAACCCAGCCCCCATCCCCAGCCCCAGCCCAGCTCCAGCCCAACCCTGCTCCAACCCAACCCCAGCCCTACCCAAGCCCCAGCTCTGTCCCCAGCCCCAGCCACAGCCCAGACCCAGCCCTGGACCCAGTCCCAGCCCCAGCCCTGTCCCAGTCCCCGACCCAGCCCCAGCCCCAGCCCTGCCCAAGACCCAGCCCCAGCCTTGGCTCCAGCCCTGCCCCAGCCCAGCCCCAGTTACAGCTCAGCCCCAGTCCTGGACCCAGCCCCAGCCCCAGTCCAGCCCCAGCCCCAGCCCAGCCCAGCCCAGCCCCTGCCACAGCCCAGCCCCAGCCCCAGGCTAGCCCCAGCTCTGCCCCACCCCCGGCCCCATCCCCGGCCCCAGCCCAGCCCTAGACCGGCCCTGCCCTCAGCCGAGCCCCAGCCCAGCCCCAGCCCTGCCCCTGCCCCAGCCCCAGTCCTGTCCCATCCCAGCCCCAGTCCTTCCCCATCCCAGCCCCCATCCCCAGCCCTGCCCCAGCCCTGTCCCCTGCCCAGCCCAGCCCAGCCCAGCCCTGCCCCAGCCCCGGCCCCAGCCCTGCCCCAACCCGGCCCCAGCCCAAAGCCCAGCCTCAAGTCTAGTCCTACCCCAGCCCCGGCCCCAATCCAGCCCCAGCCCTACCCCTGCCCCAGCCCCGGCCCCAGCCCTGTCCCCAGCCCAGACCCAGCCCTGCCCCAGCCACAGCCCCAGCATCGGCCCCAGCCCAGCCCTAGCCCAGCCATGCCCCAGCCCCAGCCCTAGCCCAGCCCTGCCCTCAGGCCAGCCCCAGCCCTGGACCCAGCCCCAGCCCTGCCCCTGCCCCAGCCCCAGTCCTGTCCCATCCCAGCCCCAGTCCTTCCCCATCCCAACCCCCAGCCCCAGCCCTGCCCCAGCCCTTTCCCCTGCCCAGCCCAGCCCAGCCCAGCCCCAGCCCCGGTTTCAGACCCACCCTCGGCACCAGCCCAGCCCCCATCCCCAGCCCTGCCCCAGCCCTGTCCCTCAGTCCAGCCCCAGCCCCAGCCTGGCCCCAGCCCCAGCCCCAGCCTCGGCACCAGCCCAGCGCTAGCCCAGACCTGCCCCCAGCCCATACCCAGCCCTGTCCCAGGCCCAGCCCTAGCCCAGACCTGCCCTCAGCCCAGCCCCAGCCTGGCCCCAGCCCCAGTCCTGCCCCAGCCCAGCCCCCATCCCCATCCCTGCCCCAGCCCTGCCCTCACCCCAGCCCCAGCCCCAGCCCCAGCCCGGCCCCAGCCCTGCTCCCAGCCCAGCCCCACCCCATGGCCCAGCCTCCAGCCTAGCCCTGCCCCAGCCCCGGCCCCAACCCAGCCCCATCCCCGGCCCCAACCTCAGCCCCTGACCTAGACCTGGCCCCAGCCCTACCCCAGCCCTGCCCCAGCCTCAGGCCCAGCCCTGGACCCAGCCCCAGCCCCAGCCCCAGCCCAGTTCCAGCCCAGCCCTGCTCCAACCCTGCCCCAGCCCTGCCCCAACCACAGCCCAGCCCCAGCCCAGCCCCAGCCCTGGACCCAGCCCCAGCCTCCAGCCCCGGCCCCAGCCCTGTCCCCATCCCAAGTCCTGCCCCAGCCCTGCCCTCACCCCAGCCCCAACCCAAGCCCCACCTCTATCCCCAGCCCCAGCCCCAGCCCAGCCCCAGCCCTGGACCCAGTCCCAGTCCCAGCCCCAGCCCTGTCCCAGTCCCCACCTCACCCACAGCCCTAGTCCCAGCCCTACCCCAGACCTACCCCAGCCCAGTCCCAGTCCCAGCCCAGCCCTAGCCCTGCCCCAGCCCTGGACCCAGTCCCAGCCCCAGCCCTGTTTCAGTCCCCACCCCAGACCCATCCCTGTCCCTAGCCCTGCCCCAGCCCTGCCCCCAACGCAGCCCCAGCCCTGCCCCCAACGCAGCCCCAGCCCTGCCCTAGCCCCATCACTTCCCATCCACCAGCACCAGCCCCAGCCCTGCCCCAGCCCCGTCCCTGACCCCAGCCCAGCCCCAGCCCCAGCCTAGCCCCAGCCCGGCCCCACCCCCGGCCCCATCCCTGGCCCTAGCCCAGCCCTAGCCCGGCCCTGCCCTCAGCCCAGACCACAGCCCTAGTCCCAGCCCTGCCCCTGCACTACCCCAGGACAGATCCCAGCCCAGCCCCAACCTTGGCCCCAGCCCAGCCCCAGTTCCAGATCTGCCCCAGGCCTGCACCAGCCCCGGCCCTGGCGCCGGCCCTGGCCCCAGCCTCGGCCCCAGCCCCAGCCCCAGGCTTGGCTCCAGCCCTGCCCCAGCCCCAGCCCCAGGCACGGCTCCAGCCCAGCCCCAGCCCCAGCCCTACCCCAGCCCTACCCCAGCCCTACCCCAGCCCAGCCCCAGCCCTGCCCCAGACCAGGCCCCAGGCCCAGCCCCTGCCCCATCCCTGCCCCCAGCCCAGCCCCAGCCCCAGCCTAGCCCCAGCCCTGACCCAGCCCCAGCCCCAGCCCCATCCCTGCCCCCAGCCCAGCCCCAGTCCCAGCCCTGCCCCAGACCCAGCCCCAGCCTCGGCCCTGCCCCAGCCCAGCCCCAGTGACAGCCCAGCCCCAGCCCTGGACCCAGCCCCAGCCCCAGCCCCAGCCCAGCCCCAGCCCCAGCCCTGCCCCAGCCCAGACCCTGCCACAGCCCGGCCCCAGCCGCGGACCCAGCCCCAGTGCCAGCCCCACCCCTTGCCTCAGCCCTGGCCCCAGCCCAGCCCCAGCCCCGTCCCTGACCCCAGCCCAGCCCCAGCCCCAGCCTAGCCCCAGCCCTGCCCCAGCCCCAGCCCTGGACCCAGCCCCAGCCCCAGCCCCGGCCCCAGGCTTGGCTCCAGCCCAGCCCCAGCCCCAGCCCCAGCCCAGCCCCAGCCCTGCTCCCAGCCCCAGCCCCAGCCCTGCCCAAGACTTGGTTCCAGCCCCGGCCCCAGCCCCAGCCCCAGCCCTGAACCCAACCCCAGCCCTGCCCGAGCCCCAGTCCTGCCCCAGCCCAGCCCCAATCCCAAGCCCTGCCCCAGCCCTGCCCTCACCCCAGCCCCAACCCAAGCCCGTGCTCTGTCCCCAGCCCCAGCCCTGCCCCAGGCCCAGCCCCAGCCCTAGCCCTGCCCAAGACTTGGTTCCAGCCCCAGCCCCAACCCGGCCCCAGCCCAAGGCCCAGCCTCAAGTCTAGTCCTACCCCAGCCCCGGCCCCAATCCAGCCCCAGCCCTACCCCTGCCCCAGCCCCGGCCCCAGCCCTATCTCCAGCCCAGCCCCAGCCCTGCCCCAGCCCCAGCCCCAGCCCCGGCCCCAGCTCAGCGCTAGCCCAGCCCTGCCCCAGGCCCAGCCCCAGCCCCAGCCCTGCCCAAGACTTGGTTCCAGCCCCAGCCCCAGCCCTGTCCCCAGACCCGGCCCCTGCCCTAGCCCCAGTCCTGCCCCATTCCAGCCCCCATCCCCAGCCCTGCCCCAGCCCTGCCCTCAGCCCAGCCTCAGCCCCAGCCCGGCCCCAGCCCCGGCCCCAGCCCTGCCCCAACCCGGCCCCAGCCCAAAGCCCAGCCTCAAGTCTAGTCCTACCCCAGCCCCGGCCCCAATCCAGCCCCAGCCCTACCCCTGCCCCAGCCCCGGCCCCAGCCCTGTCCCCAGCCCAGACCCAGCCCTGCCCCAGCCACAGCCCCAGCATCGGCCCCAGCCCAGCCCTAGCCCAGCCATGCCCCAGCCCCAGCCCTAGCCCAGCCCTGCCCTCAGGCCAGCCCCAGCCCTGGACCCAGCCCCAGCCCTGCCCCTGCCCCAGCCCCAGTCCTGTCCCATCCCAGCCCCAGTCCTTCCCCATCCCAACCCCCAGCCCCAGCCCTGCCCCAGCCCTTTCCCCTGCCCAGCCCAGCCCAGCCCAGCCCCAGCCCCGGTTTCAGACCCACCCTCGGCACCAGCCCAGCCCCCATCCCCAGCCCTGCCCCAGCCCTGTCCCTCAGTCCAGCCCCAGCCCCAGCCTGGCCCCAGCCCCAGCCCCAGCCTCGGCACCAGCCCAGCGCTAGCCCAGACCTGCCCCCAGCCCATACCCAGCCCTGTCCCAGGCCCAGCCCCAGCCCCAGTCCTGCCCCAGCCCAGCCCCCATCCCCAGCCCTGCCCCAGCCCTGCCCTCACCCCAGCCCCAGCCCCAGCCCCAGCCCGGCCCCAGCCCTGCTCCCAGCCCAGCCCCACCCCATGGCCCAGCCTCCAGCCTAGCCCTGCCCCAGCCCCAGCCCCAACCCAGCCCCATCCCCGGCCCCAACCTCAGCCCCTGACCTAGACCCGGCCCCAGCCCTACCCCAGCCCTGCCCCAGCCTCAGGCCCAGCCCTGGACCCAGCCCCAGCCCCAGCCCCAGCCCAGTTCCAGCCCAGCCCTGCTCCAACCCTGCCCCAGCCCTGCCCCAACCACAGCCCAGCCCCAGCCTCCAGCCCCGGCCCCAGCCCTGTCCCCATCCCAAGTCCTGCCCCAGCCCTGCCCTCACCCCAGCCCCAACCCAAGCCCCACCTCTATCCCCAGCCCCAGCCCCAGCCCAGCCCCAGCCCTGGACCCAGTCCCAGTCCCAGCCCCAGCCCTGTCCCAGTCCCCACCTCACCCACAGCCCTAGTCCCAGCCCTACCCCAGACCTACCCCAGCCCAGTCCCAGTCCCAGCCCAGCCCTAGCTCTGCCCCAGCCCTGGACCCAGTCCCAGCCCCAGCCCTGTTTCAGTCCCCACCCCAGACCCATCCCTGTCCCTAGCCCTGCCCCAGCCCTGCCCCCAACGCAGCCCCAGCCCTGCCCCCAACGCAGCACCAGCCCTGCCCTAGCCTCATCACTTCCCATCCACCAGCACCAGCCCCAGCCCTGCCCCAGCCCCGTCCCTGACCCCAGCCCAGCCCCAGCCCCAGCCTAGCCCCAGCCCTGCCCCACCCCCGGCCCCATCCCTGGCCCTAGCCCAGCCCTAGCCCGGCCCTGCCCTCAGCCCAGACCACAGCCCTAGTCCCAGCCCTGCCCCTGCACTACCCCAGGACAGATCCCAGCCCAGCCCCAACCTTGGCCCCAGCCCAGCCCCAGTTCCAGATCTGCCCCAGGCCTGCACCAGCCCCGGCCCTGGCGCCGGCCCTGGCCCCAGCCTCGGCCCCAGCCACAGCCCCAGGCTCGGCTCCAGCCCTGCCCCAGCCCCAGCCCCAGGCACGGCTCCAGCCCAGCCCCAGCCCCAGCCCCCAGCCCTGCCCGAGCCCTACCCCAGCCCTACCCCATCCCTGCCCCCAGCCCTGCCCCAGCCCTACCCCATCCCTGCCCCCAGCCCAGCCCCACCCTAGCCCCAGCCCTGACCCAGCCCCAGCCCCAGCCCCATCCCTGCCCCCAGCCCAGCCCCAGTCCCAGCCCTGCCCCCAGTCCAGCCCCAGCCTAGCCCCAGCCCAGTCCCAGCCCCAGCCCCAGCCCTGCCCCAGACCCAGCCCCAGCCTCGGCCCTGCCCCAGCCCAGCCCCAGTGACAGCCCAGCCCCAGCCCTGGACCCAGCCCCAGCCCCAGCCCCAGCCCTGCCCCAGCCCAGACCCTGCCACAGCCCAGCCCCAGCCGCGGACCCAGCCCCAGTGCCAGCCCCACCCCTTGCCTCAGCCCTGGCCCCAGCCCAGCCCCAGCCCCAGCCTAGCCCCAGCCCTGCCCCAGCCCCAGCCCCAGCCCCAGCCCTGGACCCAGCCCCAGCCCCAGTCCCGGCCCCAGGCTTGGCTCCAGCCCAGCCCCAGCCCCAGCCCCAGGCTTGGCTCCAGCCCAGCCCCAGCCCCAGCCCCAGCCCAGCCCCAGCCCTGCTCCCAGCCCCAGCCCCAGCCCCAGCCCAGCCCAGCCCCAGCCCTGCTCCCAGCCCCAGCCCCAGCCCTGCCCAAGACTTGGTTCAAGCCCCGGCGCCAGCTCAGCCCCCAGCCCAGCCTCCAGCCCCTGCCCCAGCCCCGGCCCCAGCCCTGTCCCCAACCCCAGCCCTGCCCCAGGCCCAGCCCCAGCCCCAGCCCTGCCCAAGACTTGGTTCCAGCCCCGGCCCCAGCCCAAGGCCCAGCCTCAAGTCTAGTCCTACCCCAGCCCCGGCCCCAATCCAGCCCCAGCCCTACCCCTGCCCCAGCCCCGGCCCCAGCCCTGTCCCCAGCCCAGCCCCAGCCCTGCCCCAGTCCCAGCCACAGCCCTGGCCCCAGCCACAGCCCAGCCCCTGCCCCAGCCCTGTCCCCAGCCCCAGCCCCAGTCCCAGCCCCAGCCCTAGCATTGGCCCCAGCCCTGCCCCAGCCCAGCCCCAGTCCCAGCCCCAGCCCTAGCATCGGCCCCAGCCCTGGCCCCAGCCCTGCCCCATCCCCAGCCCTAGCCTGTCCCTGCCCTCAGCCCGGCCCCAGCCCTGCCCTCAGCCCAGTCCCAGCCCAGCCCCAGCCCCAGCCCTAGCCCGGCCCCAGCCCTGCCCCAGCCCAGCCCCAGCCACAGCCCAGCCCCAGCCCTGGACCCAGCCCAGCCCAGCCCCATCCCCATCCCTTCCCCCAGCACAGCCCCAGCCCCAGCCCAGCCCCAGCCCCGACCCCAGTCTGGCGCAAGCCCTGTCCCAGCTCTGCACTGACCCCAGCCCCAGCCCAGCCCAAACCCCAGCCCCAGTTCTGCCCAAGCCCTGCCCCCATCCCTGCCCCTGCCCAGCCCCAGCCACAGCCCTGCCCCCAGCCCAGCCACGGCCCCAACCCAGCCCCAGCCCCAGCCCCGGCCCCAACCTCAGTCCCAGCCTTGCCCCCAGCCCAGCCCACCCCCGTCCCCATCCCTGTGCCCAGCCCAGCCCCAGCCCCAGACCTGCCCCAGCCCTGCCCCAGCCCTAGCCCAGCCTCCAGCCCCTAGCCCAGCCCCAGCTCATCCTCACCCAGCCCCAGCCCCAGCCCCAGCCCTGCCCCCAGCTCTAGCCCAGCCCCCAACCCAGCCCTAGGCCAGCCCTGCCCTCAGCCCAGCCCCAGCCCAGCCCCCATCCCCAGTCCTGCCCCAGCCCCGTCCCCAGCCCCAGCCACAGCCCCGGCCCCACCCAGCCCCAGCCCTAGTCCTGCCCCAGCCCGGCCCCAGCCCTGCCCCAGCCCAAGCCCCAGACCCAGACCCAGCCCCAGCCCCATCCCTGCCCCCAGCCCAGCCCAACCCCATCCCCATCCCTTCCCCCAGCCCAGCCCCAGCCCCAGCCCAGCCCCAGCCCTGCTCCTAGCCCCGGCCCCAGCCCCAGCCCCAACCCTACCCCAGCCCTGCCCCAGCCTCGGGCCCAGCCCTGTCCCAGGCCCAGCCCAGACCCCAGCCCAGCCTCAGCCCTGGCCCCAGCCCTGCCCCATCCCCAACCCTAGCCTGTCCCTGCCCTCAGCCCGGCCCCAGCCCTGCCCTCAGCCCAGTCCCAGCCCAGCCCCAGCCCCAGCCCTCAGCCCGGCCCCAGTCTTGCCCCAGCCCCGGCCTCAGCCCCAGCCCTGGACCCAGCCCCAGCCCAAGGCCCAGCCTCCAGCCTAGCTCTGTCCCAGCTGCGTCCCCACCCCAGCCCCAGACTCAGACCCAACCTCAGTCCCAGCCCTGCTCCCAGCCCCAGCCCCAGCCCCAGCCCTGCCCCAGCCCTACCCCAGCCCAGCCCTGGTCCCAGCCCAGCCCCAGCCCTGCCCCAGCCCAAGCCCCAGCTCCATCCCTGCCCCCAGCCCAGCCCCAGCCCCAGCCCAGCCCCAGCCCGGCCCCAGCCCGAGCCCCAGCCCCGGCCCCAGCACAGCGCTAGCCCAGTCCTGCCCCCAGCCCTGCCCCAGCCCAAACCCCAGCCACAGCCCAGACCCAGCCCTGCCCCAGCCCCAACCCAGCCCAGTCCTGGTCCCAGCCCAGCCCCAGCCCTGCCCCAGACCCAGACCCAGATCCAGACCCAGTCCCAGACCCATCCCTGCCCCCAGCCCAGCCCAGACCCATCCCCATCCCTTCCCCCAGCACAGCCCCAGCCCCAGCCCAGCACCAGCCCCAGCCCCGACCCCAGCCCTGCCCCATCCCCAGCCCTAGCCTGTCCCTGCCCTCAGCCCGGCCCCAGCCCTGCCCTCAGCCCAGTCCCAGCCCAGCCCCAGCCCCAGCCCTCAGCCCGGCCCCAGCCCTGCCCCAGCCCAGCCCCAGCCACAGCCCAGCCCCAGCCCTGGACCCAGCCCAGCCCAGCCCCATCCCCATCCCTTCCCCCAGCACAGCCCCAGCCCCAGCCCAGCCCCAGCCCCGACCCCAGTCTGGCGCAAGCCCTGTCCCAGCTCTGCACTGACCCCAGCCCCAGCCCAGCCCAAACCCCAGCCCCAGTTCTGCCCCAGCCCTGCCCCATCCCTGCCCCTGCCCAGCCCCAGCCACAGCCCTGCCCCCAGCCCAGCCACGGCCCCAACCCAGCCCCAGCCCCAGCCCCGGCCCCAAACTCAGTCCCAGCCTTGCCCCCAGCCCAGCCCACCCCCGTCCCCATCCCTGTGCCCAGCCCAGCCCCAGCCCCAGACCTGCCCCAGCCCTGCCCCAACCCTAGCCCAGCCTCCAGCCCCTAGCCCAGCCCCAGCTCATCCTCACCCAGCCCCAGCCCCAGCCCTGCCCCCAGCTCTAGCCCAGCCCCCAACCCAGCCCTAGGCCAGCCCTGCCCTCAGCCCAGCCCCAGCCCAGCCCCCATCCCCAGTCCTGCCCCAGCCCTGTCCCCAGCCCCAGCCACAGCCCCGGCCCCACCCAGCCCCAGCCCTAGTCCTGCCCCAGCCCGGCCCCAGCCCGGCCCCAGCCCAAGCCCCAGACCCAGACCCAGCCCCAGCCCCATCCCTGCCCCCAGCCCAGCCCAACCCCATCCCCATCCCTTCCCCCAGCACAGCCCCAGCCCCAGCCCAGCCCCAGCCCCGACCCCAGCCTCGGGCCCAGCCCTGTCCCAGGCCCAGCCCAGACCCCAGCCCAGCCCCAGCCCCGGCCCCAGCCCCGGCCCCAACCCTACCCCAGGCCTGCCCCAGCCTCGGGCCCAGCCCTGTCCCAGGCCCAGCCCAGACCCCAGCCCAGCCCCAACCCCAGCCCCAGCCCTGCCCCATTTCCAGCCCTAGCCTGTCCCTGCGCTCAGCCCGGCCCCAGCCCTGCCCCAGCCCAGCCCCAGCCACAGCCCAGCCACAGCCCTGGACCCAGCCCAGCCCAGCCCCATCCCCATCCCTTCCCCCAGCACAGCCCCAGCCCCAGCCCTGCCCCAGCCCTAGCCCAGCCTCCAGCCCCTAGCCCAGCCCCAGCTCATCCTCACCCAGCCCCAGCCCCAGTCCTGCCCCCAGCTCTAGCCCAGCCCCCAACCCAGCCCTAGGCCAGCCCTGCGCTCAGCCCAGCCCCAGCCCAGCCCCAGGCCCAGTCCTGCCCCAGCCCAGCCCCCATCCCCAGTCCTGCCCCAGCCCTGCCCTCACCCCAGCCCCAGCCCCGGCCCCAGCCCTGCCCCAGCCCAAGTCCTGCCCCAGGCCCGGCCCCAACCCCAGCCCCAGCCCAGCCCAAGACTGGGTTCCAGCCCCAGCCCCGGCCCCAACCCAGCCCCAGCCCCGGCCCCAACCTTAGTCCCAGCCCTGCTCCCAGCCCCGGCCCCAGCCCTGGCTCCAGCCCTACCCCAGCCCTGCCCCAGCCTCGCGCCCAGCCCTGTCCCAGCCCCAGCCCAGACCCCAGCCCACCCTCAGCCCCGGCCCCAGCCCTGCCCCAGCCCCAGCCCTAGCCCAGCCCTGCTCTCAGCCCAGCCCCAGCCAGGCCCCAGCCCTGTCCGCAGCCCTAGCCCCAGCCCCACCCTCAGCTCCAGCCCAGCCCCAGCCCCAGCCCTACATCAGTCCCCGCCCCAGCCCAGTCCTGGTCCCAGCCCAGCCCCAGTCCTGCCCCAGCCCCAGCCCTACCCTAGCCCTGCAACAGCCCCAGCCCTGCCCCAGCCCTGCCCCAGCCCCAGCCCAGCCTCCAGCCCCTAGCCCAGCCCTAGCTCAGCCCCACCCAGCCCAGCTCCAGCCCTATCCCAGCCCAGCCCCAGCCCCTGCCCTACCCCAGCCCTGCCCTAGCAACCAGGCCCAGTCCTGCCCTAGGCCCAGCCCAGACCCCAGCCCAGTCCCACCCTCAGCCCCAGCCCAGCCCCAGCCCCACCCTCGGCCCCAGCCCAGCCCCAGCCCCTGCCCTGGACCCAGCCCCAGCCCCATCCCCAGCCCTGCCCCAGCCCTTCCCTCAGCCCTGCCCCAGCCCAGCCCCAGCCCCAGCCCAGCCCCAGCCCTGGACCCAGCCCCAGCGCCAGCCCCACCCCCGGCCCCAGCCCCGGCCCCAGCCCAGCCCCATCTCCACCCTCGGCCCCAGCCCAGACCCCAGCCCTAGCCCTGGACCCAGACCCAGCCCTAGCCCCAGCCCTGCCCAAGACTTGGTTCCAGCCCCAGTCCCAGCCCTTCCCCCAGCCCTGCTCTAGCCCAAGGCCCAGCCTCTAGCCTAGTCCTGCCCCAGGCCCGTCCCAAACCCAGCCCCCGCCCCGGCCCCAGCCCTGCACCGAACCCAGCCCCAGCCCGGCTCCACCCTGCCCCAGCATTGCCCCAGCACCAGACCTGCCCCAGCCCAGCCCCAGCCCCAGCCGTGCCCCAGGCCAGCCCCAGCCAAAGCCCAGCCACAGCCCTGGACCCAGCCCCAGCCCCGGATGCAGCCCCAGCCCCAGCCCCAGCCCAGCCCCAGCCTGGGCCCAGCCCGAGCCCCAGCCCCGGCCCCAGCACAGCGCTAGCCCAGTCCTGCCCCCAGCCCTGCCCCAGCCCAAACCCCAGCCACAGCCCAGACCCAGCCCTGCCCCAGCCCCAACCCAGCCCAGTCCTGGTCCCAGCCCAGCCCCATCCCTGCCCCCATCCCAGCCCCAGCCCCAGCCCAGCCCCAGCCCGGCCCCAGCCCGAGCCCCAGCCCCGGCCCCAGCACAGCGCTAGCCCAGTCCTGCCCCCAGCCCTGCCCCAGCCCAAACCCCAGCCACAGCCCAGACCCAGCCCTGCCCCAGCCCCAACCCGGCCCAGTCCTGGTCCCAGCCCAGCCCCAGCCCTGCCCCAGACCCAGACCCAGATCCAGACCCAGTCCCAGACCCATCCCTGCCCCCAGCCCAGCCCAGACCCATCCCCATCCCTTCCCCCAGCACAGCCCCAGCCCCAGCCCAGCACCAGCCCCAGCCCTGCCCCAGCCCTAGCCCAGCCTCCAGCCCCTAGCCCAGCCCCAGCTCATCCTCACCCAGCCCCAGCCCCAGCCCTGCCCTCAGCTCTAGCCCAGCCCCCAACCCAGCCCTAGGCCATCCCTGCCCTCAGCCTAGCCCCAGCCCAGCCCCAGGCCCAGTCCTGCCCCAGCCCTGCCCTGCCCCAGCCCAGCCCCCATCCCAAGTCCTGCCCCAGGCCCGGCCCCAACCCCAGCCCCAGCCCAGCCCAAGACTGGGTTCCAGCCCCAGCCCCGGCCCCAACCCAGCCCCGGCCCCGGCCCCAGCCTTAGTCCCAGCCCTGCTCCCAGCCCCGGCCCCAGCCCTGGCTCCAGCCCTACCCCAGCCCTGCCCCAGCCTCGCTCCCAGCCCTGCCCCAGCCCCAGCCCTAGCCCAGCCCTGCTCTCAGCCCAGCCCCAGCCAGGCCCGAGCCCTGTCCGCAGCCCTAGCCCCAGCCCCACCCTCATCCCCAGGCCCAGCCCAGCCCCCAGCCCAGCCCCACCCTCAGCTCCAGCCCAGCCCCAGCCCCAGCCCTGCCCCAGTCCCCGCCCCAGCCCAGCCCTGGTCCCAGCCTAGCCCCAGCCCTGCCCCAGCCCAGTCCCAGACCCAGCCCGGCCCCAGCACTACCCCAGCCCCGGCCCCAGCCCTGTCCCCAACCCTACCCCAGCCCTGCCCCAGCCTCGGGCCCAGCCCAGTCCCAGGCCCAGCCCAGACCCCAGCCCAGCCCCAGCCCCGGCCCCAGCCCTGCCCCATCCCCAGCCCTAGCCTGTCCCTGCCCTCAGCCCGGCCCCAGCCCTGCCCCAGCCCAGCCCCAACCACAGCCCAGCCCCAGCCCTGGACCCAGCCCAGCCCAGCCCCATCCCCATCCCTTCCCCCAGCACAGCCCCAGCCCCAGCCCAGCCCCAGCCCCGACCCCAGTCTGGCACAAGCCCTGTCCCAGCCCTTCACTGACCCCAGCCCCAGCCCAGCCCAAACCCCAGCCCCAGTTCTGCCCAAGCCCTGCCCCATCCCTGCCCCTGCCCAGCCCCAGCCACAGCCCTGCCCCCAGCCCAGCCACGGCCTCAACCCAGCCCCAGCCCCAGCCCCGGCCCCAACCTCAGTCCCAGCCTTGCCCCCAGCCCAGCCCACCCCCGTCCCCATCCCTGTGCCCAGCCCAGCCCCAGCCCCAGACCTGCCCCAGCCCTGCCCCAGCCCTAGCCCAGCCTCCAGCCCCTAGCCCAGCCCCAGCTCATCCTCACCCAGCCCCAGCCCCAGCCCTGCCCCCAGCTCTAGCCCAGCCCCCAACCCAGCCCTAGGCCAGCCCTGCCCTCAGCCCAGCCCCAGCCCAGCCCCCATCCCCAGTCCTGCCCCAGCCCTGCCCTCACCCCAGCCCCAGCCCCAGCCCCGACCCCAGCCCTGCCCCAGCCCAAGTCCTGCCCCAGGCCCGGCCCCAACCCCAGCCCCAGCCCAGCCCAAGACTGGGTTCCAGCCCCAGCCCCGGCCCCAACCCAGCCCCAGCCCCGGCCCCAACCTTAGTCCCAGCCCTGCTCCCAGCCCCAGCCCAGACCCCAGCCCACCCTCAGCCCCGGCCCCAGCCCTGCCCCAGCCCCAGCCCTAGCCCAGCCCTGCTCTCAGCCCAGCCCCAGCCAGGCCCCAGCCCTGTCCGCAGCCCTAGACCCAGCCCCACCCTCAGCTCCAGCCCAGCCCCAGCCCCAGCCCTACCTCAGTCCCCGCCCCAGGCCAGTCCTCGTCACAGCCCAGCCCCAGCCCTGCCCCAGCCCCAGCCCTACCCTAGCCCTGCAACAGCCCCAGCCCTGCCCCAGCCCCAGCCCAGCCTCCAGCCCCTAGCCCAGCCCCAGCTCAGCCCCACCCAGCCCCAGCCCCAGCCCTGGCCCCATCTCTGGCCCAGCCCCCAACCCAGCCTCAGCCCCATCCCTGTCCCCAGCCCTGGCCCCAGCCCTAGCCCTACCCCAGCCGTGCCCCAGCAACCGGGCCCAGCCCTGCCCTAGGCCCAGCCCAGACCCCAGCCCAGCCCCACCCTCGGCCCCAGCCCATCCCCAGCCCCAGTCCAGACTCCAGCCCAAACCTGCCCCAGCCCCCAGCCCAGCCCCATATCAGCCCCACGCGAGCCCCAGCCCCAGCCACGGCTCCATCCCCCAGCCCAGCTCCAGCCCTGTCCCAGCCCAGCCCCAGCCCCTGCCCTACCCCAGCCCTGCCCCAGCAACCAGGCCCAGTCCTGCCCTAGGCCCAGCCCAGACCCCAGCCCAGTCCCACCCTCAGCCCTGCCCCAGCCCCAGCCCCAGCCCTGGACCCAGCCCCGGACCCAGCCCCAACCCGGACCCAGCCCCGGCCCCAGCCCAGCCCCAGCCCCACCCTCGGCCCCAGCCCAGCCCCGGCCACTGCCCTGGACCCAGCCCCAGCCCCATCCCCAGCCCTGCCCCAGCCCTTCCCTCAGACCTGCCCCAGCCCAGCCCCACCCTCAGCTCCAGCCCAGCCCCAGCCCCAGCCCTGCCCCAGCCCTTCCCTCAGCCCTGCCCCAGCCCAGCCCCAGCCACAGCCCAGCCCCAGCCCTGGACCCAGCCCCAGCGCCAGCCCCACCCCCGGCCCCAGCCCCGGCCCCAGCCCAGCCCCATCTCCACCCTCGGCCCCAGCCCAGACCCCAGCCCTAGCCCTGGACCCAGACCCAGCCCTAGCCCCAGCCCTGCCCAAGACTTGGTTCCAGCCCCAGTCCCAGCCCTTCCCCCAGCCCTGCTCTAGCCCAAGGCCCAGCCTCTAGCCTAGTCCTGCCCCAGGCCCGTCCCAAACCCAGCCCCCCGCCCCGGCCCCAGCCCTGCACCGAACCCAGCCCCAGCCCGGCTCCACCCTGCCCCAGCATTGCCCCAGCACCAGACCTGCCCCAGCCCAGCCCCACTCTCAGCCCCAGCCCAGCCCCAGCCCCAGCCGTGCCCCAGGCCAGCCCCAGCCAAAGCCC
Source organism: Melanerpes formicivorus (assembly GCF_026170545.1). NCBI lineage: Eukaryota > Metazoa > Chordata > Aves > Piciformes > Picidae > Melanerpes > Melanerpes formicivorus. The sequence goes on along the minus strand of NW_027142671.1, from coordinate 58,455 downwards.
AGCCACAGCCCTGGACCCAGCCCCAGCCCCGGATGCAGCCCCAGCCCCAGCCCAAGCCCCAGCCCCATCCCTGCCCCCATCCCAGCCCCAGCCCAGCCCCAGCCCGGCCCCAGCCCGAGCCCCAGCCCCGGCCCCAGCACAGCGCTAGCCCAGTCCTGCCCCCAGCCCTGCCCCAGCCCAAACCCCAGCCACAGCCCAGACCCAGCCCTGCCCCAGCCCCAACCCAGCCCAGTCCTGGTCCCAGCCCAGCCCCAGCCCTGCCCCAGACCCAGACCCACATCCAGACCCAGTCCCAGACCCATCCCTGCCCCCAGCCCAGCCCAGACCCATCCCCATCCCTTCCCCCAGCACAGCCCCAGCCCCAGCCCAGCACCAGCCCCAGCCCTGCCCCAGCCCTGCCCCAGCCCTAGCCCAGCCTCCAGCCCCTAGCCCAGCCCCAGCTCATCCTCACCCAGCCCCAGCCCCAGCTCTGCCCTCAGCTCTAGCCCAGCCCCCAACCCAGCCCTAGGCCAGCCCTGCCATCAGCCCAGCCACAGCCCAGCCCCAGGCCCAGTCCTGCCCCAGCCCAGCCCCCATCCCCAGTCCTGCCCCAGCCCTGCCCTCACCCCAGCCCCAGCCCCAGCCCCGGCCCCAGCCCAGCCCCATCCCCATCCCTTCCCCCAGCACAGCCCCAGCCCCAGCCCAGCCCCAGCCCCGACCCCAGTCTGGCGCAAGCCCTGTCCCAGCCCTGCACTGACCCCAGCCCCAGCCCAGCCCAAACCCCAGCCCCAGTTCTGCCCAAGCCCTGCCCCCATTCCTGCCCCTGCCCAGCCCCAGCCACAGCCCTGCCCCCAGCCCAGCCATGGTCCCAACCCAGCCCCAGCCCCAGCCCCGGCCCCAACCTCAGTCCCAGCCTTGCCCCCAGCCCAGCCCACCCCCGTCCCCATCCCTTCGCCCAGCCCAGCCCCAGCCCCAGCCCTGCCCTAGCCCTGCCCCAGCCCTAGCCCAGCCTCGAGCCCCTAGCCCAGCCCCAGCTCATCCTCACCCAGCCCCAGCCCCAGCCCTGCCCCCAGCTCTAGCCCAGCCCCCAACCCAGCCCTAGGCCAGCCCTGCCCTCAGCCCAGCCCCAGCCCAGCCCCAGGCCCAGTCCTGCCCCAGCCCAGCCCCCATCCCCAGTCCTGCCCCAGCCCTGCCCTCACCCCAGCCCCAGCCCAATCCCTGCCCCCAGCCCAGCCCCAGTCCCAGCCCTGCCCCAGACCCAGCCCCAGCCTCGGCCCTGCCCCAGCCCAGCCCCAGTGACAGCCCAGCCCCAGCCCTGGACCCAGCCCCAGCCCCAGCCCAGCCCCAGCCCCAGCCCTGCCCCAACCCAGACCCTGCCGCAGCCCAGCCCCAGCCGCGGACCCAGCCCCAGTGCCAGCCCCACCCCTTGCCTCAGCCCTGGCCCCAGCCCAGCCCCAGCCCCGTCCCTGACCCCAGCCCAGCCCCAGCCCCAGCCTAGCCCCAGCCCTGCCCCAGCCCCAGCCCTGGACCCAGCCCCAGCCCCAGCCCCGGCCCCAGGCTTGGCTCCAGCCCAGCCCCAGCCCCAGCCCCAGCCCCAGCCCAGCCCCAGCCCTGCTCCCAGCCCCAGCCCCAGCCCTGCCCAAGACTTGGTTCCAGCCCCGGCCCCAGCCCCAGCCCCAGCCCTGAACCCAACCCCAGCCCTGCCCGAGCCCCAGTCCTGCCCCAGCCCAGCCCCAATCCCAAGCCCTGCCCCAGCCCTGCCCTCACCCCAGCCCCAACCCAAGCCCGTGCTCTGTCCCCAGCCCCAGCCCTGCCCCAGGCCCAGCCCCAGCCCTAGCCCTGCCCAAGACTTGGTTCCAGCCCCAGCCCCAACCCGGCCCCAGCCCAAGGCCCAGCCTCAAGTCTAGTCCTACCCCCAGCCCCGGCCCCAATCCAGCCCCAGCCCTACCCCTGCCCCAGCCCCGGCCCCAGCCCTGTCTCCAGCCCAGCCCCAGCCCTGCCCCAGCCCCAGCCCCAGCCCCGGCCCCAGATCAGCGCTAGCCCAGCCCTGCCCCAGGCCCAGCCCCCAGCCCCAGCCCTGCCCAAGACTTGGTTCCAGCCCCAGCCCCAGCCCTGTCCCCAGACCCGGCCCCTGCCCTAGCCCCAGTCCTGCCCCATTCCAGCCCCCATCCCCAGCCCTGCCCCAGCCCTGCCCTCAGCCCAGCCTCAGCCCCAGCCCGGCCCCAGCCCCGACCCCCCAGCCCTGCCCCAACCCGGCCCCAGCCCAAAGCCCAGCCTCAAGTCTAGTCCTACCCCAGCCCCGGCCCCAATCCAGCCCCAGCCCTACCCCTGCCCCAGCCCCGGCCCCAGCCCTGTCCCCAGCCCAGACCCAGCCCTGCCCCAGCCACAGCCCCAGCATCGGCCCCAGCCCAGCCCTAGCCCAGCCATGCCCCAGCCCCAGCCCTAGCCCAGCCCTGCCCTCAGGCCAGCCCCAGCCCTGGACCCAGCCCCAGCCCTGCCCCTGCCCCAGCCCCAGTCCTGTCCCATCCCAGCCCCAGTCCTTCCCCATCCCAACCCCCAGCCCCAGCCCTGCCCCAGCCCCTTTCCCCTGCCCAGCCCAGCCCAGCCCAGCCCCAGCCCCGGTTTCAGACCCACCCTCGGCACCAGCCCAGCCCCCATCCCCAGCCCTGCCCCAGCCCTGTCCCTCAGTCCAGCCCCAGCCCCAGCCTGGCCCCAGCCCCAGCCCCAGCCTCGGCACCAGCCCAGCGCTAGCCCAGACCTGCCCCCAGCCCATACCCAGCCCTGTCCCAGGCCCAGCCCTAGCCCAGACCTGCCCTCAGCCCAGCCCCAGCCTGGCCCCAGCCCCAGTCCTGCCCCAGCCCAGCCCCCATCCCCAGCCCTGCCCCAGCCCTGCCCTCACCCCAGCCCCAGCCCCAGCCCCAGCCCGGCCCCAGCCCTGCTCCCAGCCCAGCCCCACCCCATGGCCCAGCCTCCAGCCTAGCCCTGCCCCAGCCCCAGCCCCAACCCAGCCCCATCCCCGGCCCCAACCTCAGCCCCTGACCTAGACCCGGCCCCAGCCCTACCCCAGCCCTGCCCCAGCCTCAGGCCCAGCCCTGGACCCAGCCCCAGCCCCAGCCCAGTTCCAGCCCAGCCCTGCTCCAACCCTGCCCCAGCCCTGCCCCAACCACAGCCCAGCCCCAGCCTCCAGCCCCGGCCCCAGCCCTGTCCCCATCCCAAGTCCTGCCCCAGCCCTGCCCTCACCCCAGCCCCAACCCAAGCCCCACCTCTATCCCCAGCCCCAGCCCCAGCCCAGCCCCAGCCCTGGACCCAGTCCCAGTCCCAGCCCCAGCCCTGTCCCAGTCCCCACCTCACCCACAGCCCTAGTCCCAGCCCTACCCCAGACCTACCCCAGCCCAGTCCCAGTCCCAGCCCAGCCCTAGCTCTGCCCCAGCCCTGGACCCAGTCCCAGCCCCAGCCCTGTTTCAGTCCCCACCCCAGACCCATCCCTGTCCCTAGCCCTGCCCAGCCCTGCCCCCAATGCAGCCCCAGCCCTGCCCCCAACGCAGCCCCAGCCCTGCCCTAGCCCCATCACTTCCCATCCACCAGCACCAGCCCCAGCCCTGCCCCAGCCCCGTCCCTGACCCAGCCCAGCCCCAGCCCCAGCCTAGCCCCAGCCCTGCCCCACCCCCGGCCCCATCCCTGGCCCTAGCCCAGCCCTAGCCCGGCCCTGCCCTCAGCCCAGACCACAGCCCTAGTCCCAGCCCTGCCCCTGCACTACCCCAGGACAGATCCCAGCCCAGCCCCAACCTTGGCCCCAGCCCAGCCCCAGTTCCAGATCTGCCCCAGGCCTGCACCAGCCCCGGCCCTGGCGCCGGCCCTGGCCCCAGCCTCGGCCCCAGCCACAGCCCCAGGCTCGGCTCCAGCCCTGCCCCAGCCCCAGCCCCAGGCACGGCTCCAGCCCAGCCCCAGCCCCAGCCCCAGCCCTGCCCGAGCCCTACCCCAGCCCTACCCCCATCCCTGCCCCCAAGCCCTGCCCCAGCCCTACCCCATCCCTGCCCCCAGCCCAGCCCCAGCCTAGCCCCAGCCCTGACCCAGCCCCAGCCCCAGCCCCATCCCTGCCCCCAGCCCTGCCCCAGTCCCAGCCCTGCCCCCAGTCCAGCCCCAGCCTAGCCCCAGCCCAGTCCCAGCCCCAGCCCCAGCCCTGCCCCAGACCCAGCCCCAGCCTCGGCCCTGCCCCAGCCCAGCCCCAGTGACAGCCCAGCCCCAGCCCTGGACCCAGCCCCAGCCCCAGCCCCAGCCCTGCCCCAGCCCAGACCCTGCCACAGCCCAGCCCCAGCCGCGGACCCAGCCCCAGTGACAGCCCCACCCCTTGCCTCAGCCCTGGCCCCAGCCCAGCCCCAGCCCCAGCCTAGCCCCAGCCCTGCCCCAGCCCCAGCCCCAGCCCCAGCCCTGGACCCAGCCCCAGCCCCAGCCCCGGCCCCAGGCTTGGCTCCAGCCCAGCCCCAGCCCCAGCCCCAGCCCCAGGCTTGGCTCCAGCCCAGCCCCAGCCCCAGCCCCAGCCCAGCCCCAGCCCTGCTCCCAGCCCCAGCCCCAGCCCTGCCCAAGACTTGGTTCCAGCCCCGGCCCCAGCCCCAGCCCCAGCCCTGAACCCAACCCCCAGCCCTGCCCGAGCCCCAGTCCTGCCCCAGCCCAGCCCCAATCCCAAGCCCTGCCCCAGCCCTGCCCTCACCCCCAGCCCCAACCCAAGCCCGTGCTCTGTCCCCAGCCCCAGCCCCGGCCCCAGCCCCAGCCCCAGCCCTGCCCAAGACTTGGTTCCAGCCCCGGCCCCAGCCCTGCCCCCAGTCCTGGCCCCAGTCCTGTCCCCAGCCCCAGCCACAGCCCTGCCCCAGCCCTGTCCCAGTCCTCGCCCCAGCCCCAGCCCCAGCCCAGCCCCAACCCTGCCCCAGCCCCAGCCCCAGGCCCGGCCCCAGCAATGCCCCAGCCCTGGCTCCTTCCCCAGCCCCAGGCCTGCCCAAGCCTTGGTTCCAGCCCCCGGCCCCAGCCCTGCCCCAGCCCCAGCCCAGCCCTTCCCCTGCCCCCAACCCAGCCCCAATCCCCAGCCCTGCCCCAGCCCTGTCCTCACCCAAGCCCCAACCCCAGCCCCAGCCCTGTCCCCAGCCCCAGCCCCAGCCCTGGACCCAGTCCCAGCCCCAGCCCTGTCCCAGTCCCCACCCCAGCCCCTGCCCCAGCCCAGCTCCAGCCCCGGCCCCAACCCTGCCCCAGCACCAGCCCAAGCCCTGCCCAAGACTTGGTTCAAGCCCCGGCGCCAGCTCAGCCCCCAGCCCAGCCTCCAGCCCCTGCCCCAGCCCGGGCCCCAGCCCTGTCCCCAACCCCAGCCCTGCCCCAGGCCCAGCCCCAGCCCCAGCCCTGCCCAAGACTTGGTTCCAGCCCCAGCCCCAACCCGGCCCCAGCCCAAGGCCCAGCCTCAAGTCTAGTCCTACCCCAGCCCCGGCCCCAATCCAGCCCCAGCCCTACCCCTGCCCCAGCCCCGGCCCCAGCCCTGTCCCCAGCCCAGCCCCAGCCCTGCCCCAGTCCCAGCCACAGCCCTGGCCCCAGCCACAGCCCAGCCCCTGCCCCAGCCCTGTCCCCAGCCCCAGCCCAAGTCCCAGCCCCAGCCCCAGCCCTAGCATCGGCCCCAGCCCTGCCCAGCCCAGCCCCAGTCCCAGCCCCAGCCCTAGCATCGGCCCCAGCCCTGGCCCCAGCCCTGCCCCATCCCCAGCCCTAGCCTGTCCCTGCCCTCAGCCGGCCCCAGCCCTGCCCTCAGCCCAGTCCCAGCCCAGCCCCAGCCCCAGCCCTAGCCCGGCCCCAGCCCTGCCCCAGCCCAGCCCCAGCCACAGCCCAGCCCCAGCCCTGGACCCAGCCCAGCCCAGCCCCATCCCCATCCCTTCCCCCAGCACAGCCCCAGCCCCAGCCCAGCCCCAGCCCCGACCCCAGTCTGGCGCAAGCCCTGTCCCAGCTCTGCACTGACCCCAGCCCCAGCCCAGCCCAAACCCCAGCCCAGTTCTGCCCAAGCCCTGCCCCCATCCCTGCCCCTGCCCAGCCCCAGCCACAGCCCTGCCCCCAGCCCAGCCACGGCCCCAACCCAGCCCCAGCCCCAGCCCCGGCCCCAACCTCAGTCCCAGCCTTGCCCCAGCCCAGCCCACCCCCGTCCCCATCCCTGTGCCCAGCCCAGCCCCAGCCCCAGACCTGCCCCAGCCCTGCCCCAGCCCTAGCCCAGCCTCCAGCCCCTAGCCCAGCCCCAGCTCATCCTCACCCAGCCCCAGCCCCAACCCCAGCCCTGCCCTCAGCTCTAGCCCAGCCCCAACCCAGCCCTAGGCCAGCCCTGCCCTCAGCCCAGCCCCAGCCCAGCCCCCATCCCCAGTCCTGCCCCAGCCCTGTCCCCAGCCCCAGCCACAGCCCCGGCCCCCACCCAGCCCCAGCCCTAGTCCTGCCCCAGCCCGGCCCCAGCCCTGCCCCAGCCCAAGCCCCAGACCCAGACCCAGCCCCAGCCCCATCCCTGCCCCCAGCCCAGCCCAACCCCATCCCCATCCCTTCCCCCAGCCCAGCCCCAGCCCCAGCCCAGCCCAGCCCTGCTCCTAGCCCCGGCCCCAGCCCCAGCCCCAACCCTACCCCAGCCCTGCCCCAGCCTCGGGCCCAGCCCTGTCCCAGGCCCAGCCCAGACCCCAGCCCAGCCTCAGCCCTGGCCCCAGCCCTGCCCCATCCCCAACCCTAGCCTGTCCCTGCCCTCAGCCCGGCCCCAGCCCTGCCCTCAGCCCAGTCCCAGCCCAGCCCCAGCCCCAGCCCTCAGCCCGGCCCCAGTCTTGCCCCAGCCCCGGCCTCAGCCCCAGCCCTGGACCCAGCCCCAGCCCAAGGCCCAGCCTCCAGCCTAGCTCTGTCCCAGCTGCGTCCCCACCCCAGCCCCAGACTCAGACCCAACCTCAGTCCCAGCCCTGCTCCCAGCCCCAGCCCCAGCCCCAGCCCTGCCCCAGCCCTACCCCAGCCCAGCCCTGGTCCCAGCCCAGCCCCAGCCCTGCCCCAGCCCAAGCCCCAGCCCCATCCCTGCCCCCATCCCAGCCCCAGCCCCAGCCCAGCCCCAGCCCGGCCCCAGCCCGAGCCCCAGCCCCGGCCCCAGCACAGCGCTAGCCCAGTCCTGCCCCCAGCCCTGCCCCAGCCCAAACCCCAGCCACAGCCCAGACCCAGCCCTGCCCCAGCCCCAAACCAGCCCAGTCCTGGTCCCAGCCCAGCCCCAGCCCTGCCCCAGACCCAGACCCAGATCCAGACCCAGTCCCAGACCCATCCCTGCCCCCAGCCCAGCCCAGACCCATCCCCATCCCTTCCCCCAGCACAGCCCCAGCCCCAGCCCAGCACCAGCCCCAGCCCCGACCCCAGCCCTGCCCCATCCCCAGCCCTAGCCTGTCCCTGCCCTCAGCCCGGCCCCAGCCCTGCCCTCAGCCCAGTCCCAGCCCAGCCCCAGCCCCAGCCCTCAGCCCGGCCCCAGCCCTGCCCCAGCCCAGCCCCAGCCACAGCCCAGCCCCAGCCCTGGACCCAGCCCAGCCCAGCCCCATCCCCATCCCTTCCCCCAGCACAGCCCCAGCCCCAGCCCAGCCCCAGCCCCGACCCCAGTCTGGCGCAAGCCCTGTCCCAGCCCTGCACTGACCCCAGCCCCAGCCCAGCCCAAACCCCAGCCCCAGTTCTGCCCAAGCCCTGCCCCCATCCCTGCCCCTGCCCAGCCCCAGCCACAGCCCTGCCCCCAGCCCAGCCACGGCCCCAACCCAGCCCCAGCCCCAGCCCCGGCCCCAACCTCAGTCCCAGCCTTGCCCCCAGCCCAGCCCACCCCCGTCCCCATCCCTGTGCCCAGCCCAGCCCCAGCCCCAGACCTGCCCCAGCCCTGCCCCAGCCCTAGCCCAGCCTCCAGCCCCTAGCCCAGCCCCAGCTCATCCTCACCCAGCCCCAGCCCCAGCCCTGCCCCCAGCTCTAGCCCAGCCCCCAACCCAGCCCTAGGCCAGCCCTGCCCTCAGCCCAGCCCCAGCCCAGCCCCCATCCCCAGTCCTGCCCCAGCCCTGTCCCCAGCCCCAGCCACAGCCCCGGCCCCACCCAGCCCCAGCCCTAGTCCTGCCCCAGCCCGGCCCCAGCCCTGCCCCAGCCCAAGCCCCAGACCCAGACCCAGCCCCAGCCCCATCCCTGCCCCCAGCCCAGCCCAACCCCATCCCCATCCCTTCCCCCAGCACAGCCCCAGCCCCAGCCCAGCCCCAGCCCCGACACCCAGCCTCGGGCCCAGCCCTGTCCCAGGCCCAGCCCAGACCCCAGCCCAGCCCCAGCCCCGGCCCCAGCCCCGGCCCCAACCCTACCCCAGGCCTGCCCCAGCCTCGGGCCCAGCCCTGTCCCAGGCCCAGCCCAGACCCCAGCCCAGCCCCAACCCCAGCCCCAGCCCTGCCCCATCCCCAGCCCTAGCCTGTCCCTGCGCTCAGCCCGGCCCCAGCCCTGCCCCAGCCCAGCCCCAGCCCTAGCCCAGCCTCCAGCCCCTAGCCCAGCCCCAGCTCATCCTCACCCAGCCCCAGCCCCAGTCCTGCCCCCAGCTCTAGCCCAGGCCCCAACCCAGCCCTAGGCCAGCCCTGCGCTCAGCCCAGCCCCAGCCCAGCCCCAGGCCCAGTCCTGCCCCAGCCCAGCCCCCATCCCCAGTCCTGCCCCAGCCCTGCCCTCACCCCAGCCCCAGCCCCGGCCCCAGCCCTGCCCCAGCCCAAGTCCTGCCCCAGGCCCGGCCCCAACCCCAGCCCCAGCCCAGCCCAAGACTGGGTTCCAGCCCCAGCCCCGGCCCCAACCCAGCCCCAGCCCCGGCCCCAACCTTAGTCCCAGCCCTGCTCCCAGCCCCGGCCCCAGCCCTGGCTCCAGCCCTACCCCAGCCCTGCCCCAGCCTCGCGCCCAGCCCTGTCCCAGCCCCAGCCCAGACCCCAGCCCACCCTCAGCCCCGGCCCCAGCCCTGCCCCAGCCCCAGCCCTAGCCCAGCCCTGCTCTCAGCCCAACCCCAGCCAGGCCCCAGCCCTGTCCGCAGCCCTAGCCCCAGCCCCACCCTCAGCTCCAGCCCAGCCCCAGCCCCAGCCCTACATCAGTCCCCGCCCCAGCCCAGTCCTGGTCCCAGCCCAGCCCCAGTCCTGCCCCAGCCCCAGCCCTACCCTAGCCCTGCAACAGCCCCAGCCCTGCCCCAGCCCTGCCCCAGCCCCAGCCCAGCCTCCAGCCCCTAGCCCAGCCCCAGCTCAGCCCCACCCAGCCCAGCTCCAGCCCTATCCCAGCCCAGCCCCAGCCCCTGCCCTACCCCAGCCCTGCCCCAGCAACCAGGCCCAGTCCTGCCCTAGGCCCAGTCCTGCCCTAGGCCCAGCCCAGACCCCAGCCCAGTCCCACCCTCAGCCCCAGCCCAGCCCCAGCCCCACCCTCGGCCCCAGCCCAGCCCCAGCCCCTGCCCTGGACCCAGCCCCAGCCCCATCCCCAGCCCTGCCCCAGCCCTTCCCTCAGCCCTGCCCCAGCCCAGCCCCAGCCACAGCCCAGCCCCAGCCACAGCCCAGCCCCAGCCCTGGACCCAGCCCCAGCCCCAGCCCCACCCCCGGCCCCAGCCCCGGCCCCAGCCCAGCCCCATCTCCACCCTCGGCCCCAGCCCAGACCCCAGCCCTAGCCCTGGACCCAGACCCAGCCCTAGCCCCAGCCCTGCCCAAGACTTGGTTCCAGCCCCAGTCCCAGCCCTTCCCCCAGCCCTGCTCTAGCCCAAGGCCCAGCCTCTAGCCTAGTCCTGCCCCAGGCCCGTCCCAAACCCAGCCCCCGCCCCGGCCCCAGCCCTGCACCGAACCCAGCCCCAGCCCGGCTCCACCCTGCCCCAGCATTGCCCCAGCACCAGACCTGCCCCAGCCCAGCCCCACTCTCAGCCCCAGCCCAGCCCCAGCCCCAGCCGTGCCCCAGGCCAGCCCCAGCCAAAGCCCAGCCACAGCCCTGGACCCAGCCCCAGCCCCGGATGCAGCCCCAGCCCCAGCCCAGCCCCAGCCTGGGCCCAGCCCGAGCCCCAGCCCCGGCCCCAGCACAGCGCTAGCCCAGTCCTGCCCCCAGCCCTGCCCCAGCCCAAACCCCAGCCACAGCCCAGACCCAGCCCTGCCCCAGCCCCAACCCAGCCCAGTCCTGGTCCCAGCCCAGCCCCAGCCCTGCCCCAGACCCAGACCCAGATCCAGACCCAGTCCCAGACCCATCCCTGCCCCCAGCCCAGCCCAGACCCATCCCCATCCCTTCCCCCAGCACAGCCCCCAGCCCCAGCCCAGCACCAGCCCCAGCCCTGCCCCGCCCCCAGCCCTAGCCCAGCCTCCAGCCCCTAGCCCAGCCCCAGCTCATCCTCACCCAGCCCCAGCCCCAGCCCTGCCCCCAGCTCTAGCCCAGCCCCCCAACCCAGCCCTAGGCCAGCCCCTGCCCTCAGCCCAGCCCCAGCCCAGCCCCAGGCCCAGTCCTGCCCCAGCCCAGCCCTGCCCCCAGCCCAGCCACCATCCCCAGTCCTGCCCCAGCCCTGCCCTCACCCCAGCCCCCAGCCCCAGCCCCGGCCCCAGCCCTGCCCCAGCCCAAGTCCTGCCCCAGGCCCCGGCCCCAACCCCAGCCCCAGCCCAGCCCAAGACTGGGTTCCAGCCCCAGCCCCGGCCCCCAACCCAGCCCCGGCCCCGGCCCCAGCCTTAGTCCCAGCCCTGCTCCCAGCCCCGGCCCCAGCCCTGGCTCCAGCCCTACCCCAGCCCTGCCCCAGCCTCGCTCCCAGCCCTGTCCCAGCCCCAGCCCAGACCCCTGCCCACCCTCAGCCCCGGCCCCAGCCCTGCCCCAGCCCCAGCCCTAGCCCAGCCCTGCTCTCAGCCCAGCCCCAGCCAGGCCCCAGCCCTGTCCGCAGCCCTAGCCCCAGCCCCACCCTCATCCCCAGGCCCAGCCCAGCCCCCAGCCCAGCCCCACCCTCAGCTCCAGCCCAGCCCCAGCCCCAGCCCTGCCCCAGTCCCCGCCCCAGCCCAGTCCCTGGTCCCAGCCTAGACCCAGCCCTGCCCCAGCCCAGTCCCAGACCCAGCCCGGCCCCAGCACTACCCCCAGCCCCGGCCCCAGCCCTGTCCCCAACCCTACCCCAGCCCTGCCCAGCCTCGGGCCCCAGCCCAGTCCCAGGCCCAGCCCAGACCCCAGCCCAGCCCCAGCCCCGGCCCCAGCCCTGCCCCATCCCCAGCCCTAGCCTGTCCCTGCCCCTCAGCCCGGCCCCAGCCCTGCCCCAGCCCAGCCCCAACCACAGCCCAGCCCCAGCCCTGGACCCAGCCCAGCCCCAGCCCCATCCCCATCCCTTCCCCCAGCACAGCCCCAGCCCCAGCCCAGCCCCCAGCCCCGACCCCCAGTCTGGCACAAGCCCTGTCCCAGCCCTTCACTGACCCCAGCCCCAGCCCAGCCCAAACCCCAGCCCCAGTTCTGCCCAAGCCCTGCCCCCATCCCTGCCCCTGCCCAGCCCCAGCCACAGCCCTGCCCCCAGCCCAGCCACGGCCTCAACCCAGCCCCAGCCCCAGCCCCCCGGCCCCCAACCCTCAGTCCCAGCCTTGCCCCCAGCCCAGCCCACCCCCGTCCCCATCCCTGTGCCCAGCCCAGCCCCAGCCCCAGACCTGCCCCAGCCCTGCCCCAGCCCCTAGCCCAGCCTCCAGCCCCTAGCCCAGCCCCAGCTCATCCTCACCCAGCCCCAGCCCCAGCCCTGCCCCCAGCTCTAGCCCAGCCCCCAACCCAGACCTAGGCCAGCCCTGCCCTCAGCCCAGCCCCAGCCCAGTCCCCATCCCCAGTCCTGCCCCAGCCCTGCCCTCACCCCAGCCCCAGCCCAGCCCCGGCCCCAGCCCTGCCCCCAGCCCAAGTCCTGCCCCAGGCCCCGGCCCCAACCCCAGCCCCAGCCCAGCCCAAGACTGGGTTCCAGCCCCAGCCCCGGCCCCAACCCAGCCCCAGCCCCGGCCCCAACCTTAGTCCCAGCCCTGCTCCCCAGCCCCAGCCCAGACCCCAACCCACCCTCAGCCCCGGCCCCAGCCCTGCCCCAGCCCCAGCCCTAGCCCAGCCCTGCTCTCAGCCCAGCCCCAGCCAGGCCCCAGCCCTGTCCGCAGCCCTAGACCCAGCCCCACCCTCAGCTCCAGCCCAGCCCCAGCCCCAGCCCTACCTCAGTCCCCCGCCCCAGCCCAGTCCTGGTCCCAGGCCAGCCCCAGCCCTGCCCCAGCCCCAGCCCTACCCTAGCCCTGCAACAGCCCCAGCCCTGCCCCAGCCCCAGCCCAGCCTCCAGCCCCTAGCCCAGCCCCAGCTCAGCCCCCACCCAGCCCCCAGCCCCAGCCCTGGCCCCCATCTCTGGCCCAGCCCCCAACCCAGCCTCAGCCCCATCCCTGCCCCCAGCCCTGGCCCCAGCCCTAGCCCTACCCCAGCCGTGCCCCAGCAACCGGGCCCAGCCCTGCCCTAGGCCCAGCCCAGACCCCAGCCCAGCCCCAACCTCGGCCCCAGCCCAGCCCCAGCCCCAATCCAGACTCCAGCCCAAACCTGCCCCAGCCCCCAGCCCAGCCCCATATCAGCCCCACGCGAGCCCCAGCCCCAGCCACGGCTCCATCCCCCAGCCCAGCTCCAGCCCTGTCCCAGCCCAGCCCCAGCCCCTGCCCTACCCCAGCCCTGCCCCAGCAACCCAGGCCCAGTCCTGCCCTAGGCCCAGCCCAGACCCCAGCCCAGTCCCACCCTCAGCCCCAGCCCAGCCCCAGCCCCAGCCCTGGACCCAGCCCCGGACCCAGCCCCAACCCGGACCCAGCCCCGGCCCCAGCCCAGCCCCCAGCCCCACCCTCGGCCCCAGCCCAGCCCCGGCCACTGCCCTGGACCCAGCCCCAGCCCCATCCCCAGCCCTGCCCCAGCCCTTCCCTCAGACCTGCCCCACCCCAGCCCCACCCTCAGCTCCAGCCCAGCCCCAGCCCCAGCCCAGCCCCAGGCCCAGTCCTGCCCCAGCCCAGCCCCCATCCCCAGTCCTGCCCCAGCCGTGCCCCTCACCCCAGCCCCAGCCCCAGCCCCGGCCCCAGCCCTGCCCCAGCCCAGTCCTGCCCCAGGCCCGGCCCCCAACCCCCAGCCCCAGCCCCAGCCCAGCCCAAGACTGGGTTCCAGCCCCAGCCCCGGCCCCAACCCAGCCCCAGCCCCGGCCCCAACCTTAATCCCAGCCCTGCTCCCAGCCCCGGCCCCAGCCCTGGCTCCAGCCCTACCCCAGCCCTGCCCCAGCCTCGCGCCCCAGCCCTGTCCCAGCCCCAGCCCAGACCCCAGCCCACCCTCAGCCCCGGCCCCAGCCCTGCCCCAGCCCCAGCCCTAGCCCAGCCCTGCTCTCAGCCCAGCCCCAGCCAGGCCCCAGCCCTGTCCGCAGCCATAGCCCCAGCCCCACCCTCATCCCCAGGCCCAGCCCAGCCCCCAGCCCAGCCCCACCCTCAGCTCCAGCCCAGCCCCAGCCCCAGCCCTGCCCCAGCCCTTCCCTCAGCCCTGCCCCAGCCCAGCCCCAGCCACAGCCCAGCCCCAGCCCTGGACCCAGCCCCAGCGCCAGCCCCACCCCCGGCCCCAGCCCCGGCCCCAGCCCAGCCCCATCTCCACCCTCGGCCCCAGCCCAGACCCCCAGCCCTAGCCCTGGACCCAGACCCAGCCCTAGCCCCAGCCCTGCCCAAGACTTGGTTCCAGCCCCAGTCCCAGCCCTTCCCCCAGCCCTGCTCTAGCCCAAGGCCCAGCCTCTAGCCTAGTCCTGCCCCAGGCCCGTCCCAAACCCAGCCCCCGCCCCGGCCCCAGCCCTGCACCGAACCCAGCCCCAGCCCGGCTCCACCCTGCCCCCAGCATTGCCCCAGCACCAGACCTGCCCCAGCCCAGCCCCACTCTCAGCCCCAGCCCAGCCCCAGCCCAAGCCCCAGACCCAGACCCAGCCCCAGCCCCATCCCTGCCCCCCAGCCCAGCCCAACCCCATCCCCATCCCTTCCCCCCAGCACAGCCCCAGCCCCAGCCCAGCCCCAGCCCCGACACCCAGCCTCGGGCCCAGCCCTGTCCCAGGCCCAGCCCCAGACCCCAGCCCAGCCCCAGCCCCGGCCCCAGCCCCGGCCCCAACCCTACCCCAGGCCTGCCCCAGCCTCGGGCCCAGCCCTGTCCCAGGCCCAGCCCAGACCCCAGCCCCAGCCCCAACCCCAGCCCCAGCCCTGCCCCATCCCCAGCCCTAGCCTGTCCCTGCGCTCAGCCCCGGCCCCAGCCCTGCCCCAGCCCAGCCCCAGCCCTAGCCCAGCCTCCAGCCCCTAGCCCCAGCCCCAGCTCATCCTCACCCAGCCCCAGCCCCAGTCCTGCCCCCAGCTCTAGCCCAGCCCCCAACCCAGCCCTAGGCCAGCCCTGCGCTCAGCCCAGCCCCAGCCCAGCCCCAGGCCCAGTCCTGCCCCAGCCCAGCCCCCATCCCCAGTCCTGCCCCAGCCCTGCCCTCACCCCAGCCCCAGCCCCGGCCCCAGCCCCTGCCCCAGCCCAAGTCCTGCCCCAGGCCCGGCCCCAACCCCAGCCCCAGCCCAGCCCAAGACTGGGTTCCAGCCCCAGCCCCGGCCCCAACCCAGCCCCCAGCCCCGGCCCCAACCTTAGTCCCAGCCCTGCTCCCAGCCCCGGCCCCAGCCCTGGCTCCAGCCTACCCCAGCCCTGCCCCAGCCTCGCGCCCAGCCCTGTCCCAGCCCCAGCCCAGACCCCAGCCCACCCTCAGCCCCGGCCCCAGCCCTGCCCCAGCCCCAGCCCTAGCCCAGCCCTGCTCTCAGCCCAACCCCAGCCAGGCCCCAGCCCTGTCCGCAGCCCTAGCCCCAGCCCCACCCTCAGCTCCAGCCCAGCCCCAGCCCCAGCCCTACATCAGTCCCCGCCCCAGCCCAGTCCTGGTCCCAGCCCAGCCCCAGTCCTGCCCCAGCCCCCAGCCCTACCCTAGCCCTGCAACAGCCCCAGCCCTGCCCCAGCCCTGCCCCAGCCCCAGCCCAGCCTCCAGCCCCTAGCCCAGCCCCAGCTCAGCCCCACCCAGCCCAGCTCCAGCCCTATCCCAGCCCAGCCCCAGCCCCTGCCCTACCCCCAGCCCTGCCCCAGCAACCAGGCCCAGTCCTGCCCTAGGCCCAGCCCAGACCCCAGCCCAGTCCCACCCTCAGCCCCAGCCCAGCCCCAGCCCCACCCTCGGCCCCAGCCCAGCCCCAGCCCCTGCCCTGGACCCAGCCCCAGCCCCCATCCCCAGCCCTGCCCCAGCCCTTCCCTCAGCCCTGCCCCAGCCCAGCCCCAGCCACAGCCCAGCCCCCAGCCACAGCCCAGCCCCAGCCCTGGACCCAGCCCCAGCCCCAGCCCCACCCCCGGCCCCCAGCCCCGGCCCCAGCCCAGCCCCATCTCACCCTCGGCCCCAGCCCAGACCCCAGCCCTAGCCCTGGACCCAGACCCAGCCCTAGCCCCAGCCCTGCCCAAGACTTGGTTCCAGCCCCAGTCCCAGCCCTTCCCCCAGCCCTGCTCTAGCCCAAGGCCCAGCCTCTAGCCTAGTCCTGCCCCAGGCCCGTCCCAAACCCAGCCCCCGCCCCGGCCCCAGCCCTGCACCGAACCCAGCCCCAGCCCGGCTCCACCCTGCCCCAGCATTGCCCCAGCACCAGACCTGCCCCAGCCCAGCCCCACTCTCAGCCCCAGCCCAGCCCCAGCCCCAGCCGTGCCCCAGGCCAGCCCCAGCCAAAGCCCAGCCACAGCCCTGGACCCAGCCCCAGCCCCGGATGCAGCCCCAGCCCCAGCCCAGCCCCAGCCTGGGCCCAGCCCGAGCCCCAGCCCCCGGCCCCAGCACAGCGCTAGCCCAGTCCTGCCCCCAGCCCTGCCCCAGCCCAAACCCCAGCCACAGCCCAGACCCAGCCCTGCCCCAGCCCCAACCCAGCCCAGTCCTGGTCCCAGCCCAGCCCCAGCCCTGCCCCAGACCCAGACCCAGATCCAGGACCCAGTCCCAGACCCATCCCTGCCCCCAGCCCAGCCCAGACCCATCCCCATCCCTTCCCCCAGCACAGCCCCAGCCCCAGCCCAGCACCAGCCCCAGCCCTGCCCCAGCCCTGCCCCAGCCCTAGCCCAGCCTCCAGCCCCTAGCCCAGCCCCAGCTCATCCTCACCCCAGCCCCAGCCCCAGCCCTGCCCCCCAGCTCTAGCCCAGCCCCCAACCCAGCCCTAGGCCAGCCCTGCCCTCAGCCCAGCCCCAGCCCAGCCCCAGGCCCAGTCCTGCCCCAGCCCATCCCTGCCCCAGCCCAGCCACCATCCCCAGTCCTGCCCCAGCCCTGCCCTCACCCCAGCCCCAGCCCCCAGCCCCGGCCCCAGCCCTGCCCCAGCCCAAGTCCTGCCCCAGGCCCCGGCCCCAACCCCAGCCCCAGCCCAGCCCAAGACTGGGTTCCAGCCCCAGCCCCGGCCCCAACCCAGCCCCGGCCCCCGGCCCCAGCCTTAGTCCCAGCCCTGCTCCCAGCCCCGGCCCCAGCCCTGGCTCCAGCGCTACCCCAGCCCTGCCCCAGCCTCGCTCCCAGCCCTGTCCCAGCCCCAGCCCAGACCCCTGCCCACCCTCAGCCCCGGCCCCAGCCCTGCCCCAGCCCCAGCCGTAGCCCAGCCCTGCTCTCAGCCCAGCCCCAGCCAGGCCCCAGCCCTGTCCGCAGCCCTAGCCCCAGCCCCACCCTCATCCCCAGGCCCAGCCCAGCCCCCAAGCCCAGCCCCACCCTCAGCTCCAGCCCAGCCCCAGCCCCAGCCCTGCCCCAGTCCCCGCCCCCAGCCCAGTCCTGGTCCCAGCCTAGACCCAGCCCTGCCCCAGCCCAGTCCCAGACCCAGCCCGGCCCCAGCACTACCCCAGTCTCGGCCCCAGCCCTGTCCCCAACCCTACCCCAGCCCTGCCCCAGCCTCGGCCCAGCCCAGTCCCAGGCCCAGCCCAGACCCCAGCCCAGCCCCAGCCCCGGCCCCAGCCCTGCCCATCCCCAGCCCTAGCCTGTCCCCTGCCCTCAGCCCGGCCCCAGCCTGCCCCAGCCAGCCCCAACCACAGCCCAGCCCCAGCCCTGGGACCCAGCCCAGCCCAGCCCCGCCCCATCCCCATCCCTTCCCCCAGCACAGCCCCAGCCCCAGCCCAGCCCCAGCCCCGACCCCAGTCTGGCACAAGCCCTGTCCCAGCCCTTCACTGACCCCAGCCCCAGCCCAGCCCAAACCCCAGCCCCAGTTCTGCCCAAGCCCTGCCCCCCATCCCTGCCCCTGGCCCCAGCCACAGCCCTGCCCCCAGCCAGCCACGGCCTCAACCCAGCCCCAGCCCCAGCCCCCGGCCCCCAACCTCAGTCCCAGCCTTGCCCCCAGCCCAGCCCACCCCCGTCCCCATCCCTGTGCCCAGCCCAGCCCCAGCCCCAGACCTGCCCCAGCCCTGCCCCAGCCCTAGCCCAGCCTCCAGCCCCTAGCCCAGCCCCAGCTCATCCTCACCCCAGCCCCAGCCCCAGCCCTGCCCCCAGCTCTAGCCCAGCCCCCAACCCAGCTTTAGGCCAGCCCTGCCCCTCAGCCCAGCCCCAGCCCAGTCCCCATCCCCAGTCCTGCCCCAGCCCTGCCCTCACCCCAGCCCCAGCCCCAGCCCCGGCCCCAGCCCTGCCCCAGCCCAAGTCCTGCCCCAGGCCCGGCCCCAACCCCCAGCCCCAGCCCAGCCCAAGACTGGGTTCCAGCCCCAGCCCCGGCCCCAACCCAGCCCCAGCCCCGGCCCCAACCATAGTCCCAGCCCTGCTCCCAGCCCCAGCCCAGACCCCAACCCACCCTCAGCCCCGGCCCCAGCCCTGCCCCAGCCCCAGCCCTAGCCCAGCCCTGCTCTCAGCCCAGCCCCAGCCAGGCCCCAGCCCTGTCCGCAGCCCTAGACCCAGCCCCACCCTCAGCTCCAGCCCAGCCCCAGCCCCAGCCCTACCTCAGTCCCCGCCCCAGCCCAGTCCTGGTCCCAGGCCAGCCCCAGCCCTGCCCCAGCCCCAGCCCTACCCTAGCCCTGCAACAGCCCCAGCCCTGCCCCAGCCCCAGCCCAGCCTCCAGCCCCTAGCCCAGCCCCAGCTCAGCCCCACCCAGCCCCAGCCCCAGCCCTGGCCCCATCTCTGGCCCAGCCCCCAACCCATCCTCAGCCCCATCCCTGCCCCCAGCCCTGGCCCCAGCCCTAGCCCTACCCCAGCCGTGCCCCAGCAACCGGGCCCAGCCCTGCCCTAGGCCCAGCCCAGACCCCAGCCCAGCCCCAACATCGGCCCCAGCCCATCCCCAGCCCCAATCCAGACTCCAGCCCAAACCTGCCCCAGCCCCCAGCCCAGCCCCATATCAGCCCCACGCGAGCCCCAGCCCCAGCCACGGCTCCATCCCCCAGCCCAGCTCCAGCCCTGTCCCAGCCCAGCCCCAGCCCCTGCCCTACCCCAGCCCTGCCCCAGCAACCAGGCCCAGTCCTGCCCTAGGCCCAGCCCAGACCCCAGCCCAGTCCCACCCTCAGCCCCAGCCCAGCCCCAGCCCCAGCCCTGGACCCAGCCCCGGACCCAGCCCCAACCCGGACCCAGCCCCGGCCCCCAGCCCAGCCCCAGCCCCACCCTCGGCCCCAGCCCAGCCCCGGCCACTGCCCTGGACCCAGCCCCAGCCCCATCCCCAGCCCTGCCCCAGCCCTTCCCTCAGACCTGCCCCACCCCAGCCCCACCCTCAGCTCCAGCCCAGCCCCAGCCCCAGCCCAGCCCCAGGCCCAGTCCTGCCCCAGCCCAGCCCCCATCCCCAGTCCCTGCCCCAGCCGTGCCCTCACCCCAGCCCCAGCCCCAGCCCCGGCCCCAGCCCTGCCCCAGCCCAAGTCCTGCCCCAGGCCCGGCCCCAACCCCAGCCCCAGCCCCAGCCCAGCCCAAGACTGGGTTCCAGCCCCAGCCCCGGCCCCAACCCAGCCCCAGCCCCCGGCCCCAACCTTAATCCCAGCCCTGCTCCCAGCCCCGGCCCCAGCCCTGGCTCCAGCCCTACCCCAGCCCTGCCCCAGCCTCGCGCCCAGCCCTGTCCCAGCCCCAGCCCAGACCCCAGCCCACCCTCAGCCCCGGCCCCAGCCCTGCCCCAGCCCCAGCCCTAGCCCAGCCCTGCTCTCAGCCCAGCCCCAGCCAGGCCCCAGCCCTGTCCGCAGCCCTAGCCCCAGCCCCACCCTCATCCCCAGGCCCAGCCCAGCCCCCAGCCCAGCCCCACCCTCAGCTCCAGCCCAGCCCCAGCCCCAGCCCTGCCCCAGCCCTTCCCTCAGCCCTGCCCCAGCCCAGCCCCAGCCACAGCCCAGCCCCAGCCCTGGACCCAGCCCCAGCGCCAGCCCCACCCCCCGGCCCCAGCCCCGGCCCCAGCCCAGCCCCATCTCCAACCTCGGCCCCAGCCCAGACCCCAGCCCTAGCCCTGGACCCAGACCCAGCCCTAGCCCCAGCCCTGCCCAAGACTTGGTTCCAGCCCCAGTCCCAGCCCTTCCCCCAGCCCTGCTCTAGCCCAAGGCCCAGCCTCTAGCCTAGTCCTGCCCCAGGCCCGTCCCAAACCCAGCCCCCGCCCCGGCCCCAGCCCTGCACCGAACCCAGCCCCAGCCCGGCTCCACCCTGCCCCAGCATTGCCCCAGCACCAGACCTGCCCCAGCCCAGCCCCACTCTCAGCCCCAGCCCAGCCCCAGCCCCAGCCGTGCCCCAGGCCAGCCCCAGCCAAAGCCCAGCCACAGCCCTGGACCCAGCCCCAGCCCCGGATGCAGCCCCAGCCCCAGCCCAAGCCCCAGCCCCATCCCTGCCCCCATCCCAGCCCCAGCCCCAGCCCAGCCCCAGCCCGGCCCCAGCCCGAGCCCCAGCCCCGGCCCCAGCACAGCGCTAGCCCAGTCCTGCCCCCAGCCCTGCCCCAGCCCAAACCCCAGCCACAGCCCAGACCCAGCCCTGCCCCAGCCCCAACCCAGCCCAGTCCTGGTCCCAGCCCAGCCCCAGCCCTGCCCCAGACCCAGACCCAGATCCAGACCCAGTCCCAGACCCATCCCTGCCCCCAGCCCAGCCCAGACCCATCCCCATCCCTTCCCCCAGCACAGCCCCAGCCCCAGCCCAGCACCAGCCCCAGCCCTGCCCCAGCCCTGCCCCAGCCCTAGCCCAGCCTCCAGCCCCTAGCCCAGCCCCAGCTCATCCTCACCCAGCCCCAGCCCCAGCCCTGCCCTCAGCTCTAGCCCAGCCCCCAACCCAGCCCTAGGCCAGCCCTGCCATCAGCCCAGCCACAGCCCAGCCCCAGGCCCAGTCCTGCCCCAGCCCAGCCCCCATCCCCAGTCCTGCCCCAGCCCTGCCCTCACCCCAGCCCCAGCCCCAGCCCCGGCCCCAGCCCAGCCCCATCCCCATCCCTTCCCCCAGCACAGCCCCAGCCCCAGCCCAGCCCCAGCCCCGACCCCAGTCTGGCGCAAGCCCTGTCCCAGCCCTGCACTGACCCCAGCCCCAGCCCAGCCCAAACCCCAGCCCCAGTTCTGCCCAAGCCCTGCCCCCATCCCTGCCCCTGCCCAGCCCCAGCCACAGCCCTGCCCCCAGCCCAGCCATGGCCCCAACCCAGCCCCAGCCCCAGCCCCGGCCCCAACCTCAGTCCCAGCCTTGCCCCCAGCCCAGCCCACCCCCGTCCCCATCCCTGCGCCCAGCCCAGCCCCAGCCCCAGCCCTGCCCCAGCCCTGCCCCAGCCCTAGCCCAGCCTCCAGCCACCCAGCCCCAGCCCCAGCCCTGCCCCCAGCTCTAGCCCAGCCCCCAACCCAGCCCTAGGCCAGCCCTGCCCTCAGCCCAGCCCCAGCCCAGCCCCAGGCCCAGTCCTGCCCCAGCCCAGCCCCAGCCCGGCCCCAGCCCGAGCCCCAGCCCCGGCCCCAGCACAGCGCTAGCCCAGTCCTGCCCCCAGCCCTGCCCCAGCCCAAACCCCAGCCACAGCCCAGACTCGGCCCTGCCCCAGCCCCAACCCAGCCCAGTCCTGGTCCCAGCCCAGCCCCAGCACAGCCCCAGCCCCAGCCCAGCACCAGACCCAGCCCCAGCCCCAGCCCCGGCCCCATCCCAGCCCCATCCCCATGCCTTCCCCCAGCACAGCCCCAGCCCCAGCCCCAGCCCCAGCCCCGGCCCCAGCCCTGCCCCAGCCCAAGTCCTGCCCCAGGCCCGGCCCCAACCCCAGCCCCAGCCCAGCCCAAGACTGGGTTCCAGCCCCAGCCCCGGCCCCAACCCAGCCCCAGCCCCTGCCCCAGCCTTAGTCCCAGCCCTGCTCCCAGCCCCGGCCCCAGCCCTGGCTCTAGCCCTACCCCAGCCCTGCCCCAGCCTCGCGCCCAGCCCTGTCCCAGCCCCAGCCCAGACCCCTGCCCACCCTCAGCCCCGGCCCCAGCCCTGCCCCAGCCCCAGCCCTAGCCCAGCCCTGCTCTCAGCCCAACCCCAGCCAGGCCCCAGCGCTGTCCGCAGCCCTAGCCCCAGCCCCACCCTCATCCCCAGGCCCAGCCCAGCCCCCAGCCCAGCCCCACCCTCAGCTCCAGCCCAGCCCCAGCCCCAGCCCTGCCCCAGTCCCAACCCAGCCCAGTCCTGGTCCCAGCCCAGCCCCAGCCCTGCCCCAGACCCAGATCCAGACCCAGTCCCAGACCCATCCCTGCCCCCAGCCCAGCCCAGAACCATCCCCATCCCTTCCCCCAGCACAGCCCCAGCCCCAGCCCAGCACCAGCCCTGCTCCTGGCCTCGGGCCCAGACCCGGCCCCAACCCTACCCCAGCCCTGCCCCAGCCTCGGGCCCAGCCCTGTCCCAGGCCCAGCCCTAGCCTGTCCCTGCCCTCTGCCCGGCCCCAGCCCTGCCTTCAGCCCAGTCCCAGCCCAGCCCCAGCCCCAGCCCTAGCCCGGCCCCAGCCCTGCCCCAGCCCAGCCCCAGCCACAGCCCAGCCCCAGCCCTGGACCCAGCCCAGCCCAGCCCCATCCCCATCCCTTCCCCCAGCACAGCCCCAGCCCCAGCCCAGCCCCGCCCCCAGTCTGGCGCAAGCCCTGTCCCAGCCCTGCACTGACCCCAGCCCCAGCCCAGCCCAAACCCCAGCCCCAGTTCTGCCCAAGCCCTGCCCCCATCCCTGCCCCTGCCCAGCCCCAGCCACAGCCCTGCCCCCAGCCCAGCCATGGCCCCAACCCAGCCCCAGCCCCAGCCCCGGCCCCAACCTCAGTCCCAGCCTTGCCCCCAGCCCAGCCCACCCCCGTCCCCATCCCTGCACCCAGCCCAGCCCCAGCCCCAGCCCTGCCCCAGCCCTGCCCCAGCCCTAGCCCAGCCTCCAGCCCCTAGCCCAGCCCCAGCTCATCCTCACCCAGCCCCAGCCCCAGCCCTGCCCTCAGCTCTAGCCCAGCCCCCAACCCAGCCCTAGGCCAGCCCTGCCCTCAGCCCAGCCCCAGCCCAGCCCCAGGCCCAGTCCTGCCCCAGCCCAGCCCCCATCCCCAGTCCTGCCCCAGCCCTGCCCTCACCCCAGCCCCAGCCCCAGCCCCGGCCCCAGCCCTGCCCCAGCCCAAGTCCTGCCCCAGGCCCGGCCCCAACCCCAGCCCCAGCCCAGCCCAAGACTGGGTTCCAGCCCCAGCCCCGGCCCCAACCCAGCCCCAGCCCTACCCCAGCCCTGCCCCAGCCTCGCACCCAGCCCTGCCCCAGCCCCAGCCCTATCCCAGCCCTGCTCTCAGCCCAGCCCCAGGCAGGCCCCAGCCCTGTCCGCAGCCCTAGCCCCAGCCCCACCCTCATCCCCAGGCCCAGCCCAGCCCCCAGCCCAGCCCCACCCTCAGCTCCAGCCCAGCCCCAGCCCCAGCCCTGCCCCAGTCCCCGCCCCAGCCCAGTCCTGGTCCCAGCCTAGCCCCAGCCCTGCCCCAGCCCAGTCCCAGACCCAGCCCGGCCCCAGCACTACCCCAGCCCCGGCCCCAGCCCTGTCCCCAACCCTACCCCAGCCCTGCCCCAGCCTCGGGCCCAGCCCAGTCCCAGGCCCAGCCCAGACCCCAGCCCAGCCCCAGCCCCGGCCCCAGCCCTGCCCCATCCCCAGCCCTAGCCTGTCCCTGCCCTCAGCCCGGCCCCAGCCCTGCCCCAGCCCAGCCCCAACCACAGCCCAGCCCCAGCCCTGGACCCAGCCCAGCCCAGCCCCATCCCCATCCCTTCCCCCAGCACAGCCCCAGCCCCAGCCCAGCCCCAACCCCGACCCCAGTCTGGCACAAGCCCTGTCCCAGCCCTTCACTGACCCCAGCCCCAGCCCAGCCCAAACCCCAGCCCCAGTTCTGCCCAAGCCCTGCCCCCATCCCTGCCCCTGCCCAGCCGCAGCCACAGCCCTGCCCCCAGCCCAGCCACGGCCTCAACCCAGCCCCAGCCCCAGCCCCGGCCCCAACCTCAGTCCCAGCCTTGCCCCCAGCCCTAGCCCAGCCTCCAGCCCCTAGCCCAGCCCCAGCTCATCCTCACCCAGCCCCAGCCCCAGCCCTGCCTCCAGCTCTAGCCCAGCCCCCAACCCAGCCCTAGGCCAGCCCTGCGCTCAGCCCAGCCCCAGCCCCAGCCCTGGCCCCATCTCTGGCCCAGCCCCCAACCTAGCCTCAGCCCCATCCCTGCCCCCAGCCCTGGCCCCCAGCCCTAGCCCTACCCCAGCCGTGCCCCAGCAACCGGGCCCAGCCCTGCCCTAGGCCCAGCCCAGACCCCAGCCCAGCCCCACCCTCGGCCCCAGCCCAGCCCCAGCCCCAATCCAGACTCCAGTCCAAACCTGCCCCAGCCCCCAGCCCAGCCCCATATCAGCCCCACGCGAGCCCCAGCCCCAGCCACGGCTCCATCCCCCAGCCCAGCTCCAGCCCTGTCCCAGCCCAGCCCCAGCCCCTGCCCTACCCCAGCCCCAGCCCCAGCCCGGCTCCAGCCCGAGCCCCAGCCCCGGCCCCAGCACAGCGTTAGCCCAGTCCTGCCCCCAGCCCTGCCCCAGCCCAAACCCCAGCCACAGCCCAGACCCAGCCCTGCCCCAGCCCCAACCCAGCCCAGTCCTGGTCCCAGCCCAGCCCCAGCCCTGCCCCAGACCCAGACCCAGACCCAGATCCAGACCCAGTCCCAGACCCATCCCTGCCCCCAGCCCAGCCCAGACCCATCCCCATCCCTTCCCCCAGCACAGCCCCAGCCCCAGCCCAGCACCAGCCCCAGCCCTGCCCCAGCCCTGCCCCAGCCCTAGCCCAGCCTCCAGCCCCTAGCCCAGCCCCAGCTCATCCTCACCCAGCCCTAGCCCCAGCCCTGCCCTCAGCTCTAGCCCAGCCCCCAACCCAGCCCTAGGCCAGCCCTGCCCTCAGCCCAGCCCCAGCCCTGGACCCAGGCCCAGTCCTGCCCCAGCCCAGCCCCCATCCCCAGTCCTGACCCAGCCCTGCCCTCACCCCAGCCCCAGCCCCAGCCCCGGCCCCAGCCCTGCCCCAGCCCAAGTCCTGCCCCAGGCCCGGCCCCAACCCCAGCCCCAGCCCAGCCCAAGACTGGTTTCCAGCCCCAGCCCTGGCCCCAACCCAGCCCCAGCCCTACCCCAGCCGTGCCCCAGAAACCAGGCCCAGCCCTGGCCCAGGTTCAGCCCAGACCCCAGCCCAGCCCCACCCTCAGCTCCAGCCCAGCCCCAGCCCCAGCCCTACCTCAGTCCCCGCCCCAGCCCAGTCCTGATCCCAGCCCAGCCCCAGCCCTGCCCTAGCCCTGCAACAGCCCCAGCCCTGCCCCAGCCCTGCCCCAGCCCCAGCTCAGCCCCACCCAGCCCCAGCCCCAGCCCTGGCCCCATCCCTGGCCCAGCCCCCAACCCAGCCTCAGCCCCATCCCGGCCCCCTACCCTGACCCCAGACCTAACCCTACCCCAGCTGTGCCCCAGCAACCGGGCCCAGCCCTGCCCTAGGCCCAGCCCAGACCCCAGCCCAGCCCCAACCTCGGCCCCAGCCCAGCCCCAGCCCCAGTCCAGACTAGAGCCCAAACCTGCCCCAGCCCCCAGCCCAGTCCCAGACCAGCCCCACGTGAGCCCCAGCCCCAGCCACGGCTCCATCCCCCAGCCCAGCTCCAGCCCTGTCCCAGCCCAGCCCCAGCCCCTGCCCTACTCCAGCCCTGCCCCAGCAACCAGGCCCA
The DNA here is from genome assembly GCF_026170545.1 of Melanerpes formicivorus. Classification (NCBI taxonomy): domain Eukaryota; kingdom Metazoa; phylum Chordata; class Aves; order Piciformes; family Picidae; genus Melanerpes; species Melanerpes formicivorus. The sequence goes on along the minus strand of NW_027142671.1, from coordinate 33,401 downwards.
GTCCTGCCCTAGGCCCAGCCCAGACCCCAGCCCAGTCCCACCCTCAGCCCCAGCCCAGCCCAGACCCCAGCCCTGCCCCAGCCCCAGCCCCAGCCCCAGCCCAGCCCCAACCCGGACCCAGCCCCGGCCCCAGCCCAGCCCCAGCCCCAGCCCCACCCTCGGCCCCAGCCCCAGCCCCATTCCCAGCCCTGCCCCAGCCCTTCCCTCAGCCCTGCCCCAGCCCAGCCCCAGCCACAGCCCAGCCCCAGCCCTGGACCCAGCCCCAGCGCCAGCCCCACCCCCGGCCCCAGCCCCGGCCCCAGCCCAGCCCCATCTCCACGCTCGGCCCCAGCCCATACCCCAGCCCTAGCCCTGGACCCAGACCCAGCCCTAGCCCCAGCCCTGCCCAAGACTTGGTTCCAGCCCCAGTCCCAGCCCTTCCCCCAGCCCTGCTCTAGCCCAAGGCCCAGCCTCTAGCCTAGTCCTGCCCCAGGCCCGTCCCAAACCCAGCCCCCGCCCCAGCCCCAGCCCTGCACCGAACCCAGCCCCAGCCCGGCTCCACCCTGCCCCAGCATTGCCCCAGCACCAGACCTGCCCCAGCCCAGCCCCAGCCCCAGCCGTGCCCCAGGCCAGCCCCAGCCAAAGCCCAGCCACAGCCCTGGACCCAGCCCCAGCCCCGGACGCAGCCCCACCCACAGCCCATCCCCAGCCCTGTCCCAGTCCCCACCCCAGCCTCATCCCCAGCCCTACCCCAGCCCAACCCCCAGCCCAGCCCCTGCTCCAGCACTGCCCCAGCCCAAGCCCCAGCCCAGCCCCTGCCCATAGCCCAGCCCCAGCCCTGCCCCCAGCCCACCCCAGCCCATAGCCCAGCCCTGCCCCAGCCCAGCCCTGCCCCAACCCAGCCCCAGCCACAGCCCAGCCCCAGCCCTGGACCCAGCCCCAGGCCCATCCCTGCCCCCAGCCCAGCCCCAGCCCCAGCCAAGCCCCAGCCCTGCCCCAGCCCCAGCCACAGCCTTGGCCCCAGCCCAGCGCAAGCCCAGCCCTGCCCCAGCCCTAGCCCAGCCCTGCCCCAGGCCCAGCCCTAGCCCAGCCCTGCCCCAGCCCCAGCCCCAGCCCTGCCCCAGCCCAGCCCCAGCCCCAGTCCAGCCCCATCCTTGGACCCAGCCCCAGCCCCAGCCCCAGCCCCAGCCCAGCCCCAGTCCCTGCCCCAGCCCAGTCCTGGTCCCAGCCTAGCCCCAGCCCTGCCCCAGCCCAAGCCGCAGCCCTAGCCCCATCACCATCCCTGCCCCCAGACCAGCCCCAGCTTTAGCCCAGCCCCAGCCCTGCCCCAGACTCGGGCCCAGCCCTGTCCCAGGCCCAGCCCAGACCCCAGCCCAGCCTCAGCCCCGGCCCCAGCCCTGCCCCAGCCCCAGCCCTAGCCCAGCCCCACCCTCAGCCCAGCTCCAGCCTGGCCCCAGCCCTGTCCGCAGCTCGGGCCCCAGCGCTGCCCTCAGCCCAGCCCCAGCCATAGCCCGGCCCCAGCCCTGACCCAGCCCTGCCCCCGCACTGTCACCAGCCCAGCCCCAGCCCTGCCCCAGTCCCAGCCACAGCCCAGCCCCCGCACCATCCCTTTCCCCAGCCCCGGCCCCAGTCCCAGCCCCAGCCCTGACCAAGACTTGGTTCCAGCCCCAGCCCCAGCCACAGCCCTGCCCCAGCCCAGCCCCAGCCACAGCCCTGCCCCAGCCCTGCCCCACACCCGGCCCCAGCCCCAGCCCCAGCCCTGCCCCCAGCCTAGCCCCCGCCCCAGCCTAGCCCCAGCCCTGCCCCACACCCGGCCCCATCCCAGGCCCCAGCCCAGGCCTAGAACAGCCCAGCCCCAGCCCCGGCCTCAGCTCTGCCCCAGCCCCACACCCGGCCCCATCCCCGGCCCCAGCCCAGCCCTAGCCCAGCCCTGAGCCAGCCCAGGCCCCAGCTCTGCCCCAGCCCCAGCCCCGGCCCCAGCCAAGCCCCAGCCCTGCCCCAGCCCCAGCCACAGCCTTGGCCCCAGCCCAGCGCAAGCCCAGCCCTGCCCCAGCCCTAGCCCAGCCCTGCCCCAGGCCCAGCCCTAGCCCAGCCCTGCCCCAGCCCCAGCCCCAGCCCTGCCCCAGCCCAGCCCCAGCCCCAGTCCAGCCCCATCCCTGGACCCAGCCCCAGCCCCAGCCCCAGCCCCAGCCCAGCCCCAGTCCCTGCCCCAGCCCAGTCCTGGTCCCAGCCTAGCCCCAGCCCTGCCCCAGCCCAAGCCGCAGCCCTAGCCCCATCACCATCCCTGCCCCCAGACCAGCCCCAGCTTTAGCCCAGCCCCAGCCCTGCCCCAGACTCGGGCCCAGCCCTGTCCCAGGCCCAGCCCAGACCCCAGCCCAGCCTCAGCCCCGACCCCAGCCCTGCCCCAGCCCCAGCCCTAGCCCAGCCCCACCCTCAGCCCAGCTCCAGCCTGGCCCCAGCCCTGTCCGCAGCTCGGGCCCCAGCGCTGCCCTCAGCCCAGCCCCAGCCCCAGCCTGGCCCCAGCCCTGACCCAGCCCTGCCCCCGCACTGTCACCAGCCCAGCCCCAGCCCTGCCCCAGTCCCAGCCACAGCCCAGCCCCCGCACCATCCCTTTCCCCAGCCCCGGCCCCAGTCCCAGCCCCAGCCCTGCCCAAGACTTGGTTCCAGCCCCAGCCCCAGCCACAGCCCTGACCCAGCCCAGCCCCAGCCACAGCCCCAGCCCTGCCCCCAGCCCAGCCCCAGCCCCAGCCTAGCCCCAGCCCTCCCCCACACCCGGCCCCAGCCCCGGCCCCAGCCCAGGCCTAGAACAGCCCAGCCCCAGCCCCGGCCTCAGCTCTGCCCCAGCCCCACACCCGGCCCCATCCCCGGCCCCAGCCCAGCCCTAGCCCAGCCCTGACCCAGCCCAGGCCCCAGCTCTGCCCCAGCCCCAGCCCCGGCCCCAGCCCCGGCCCCAGCCCCAGCCCCAGCCTTGCCCAAGACTTGGTTCCAGCCCCAGCCCCAGCCCCAGCCCTGCCCAAGACTTGGTTCCAGCCCCAGCCCCAGCCCCAGCCCTGCCCCAGCACAGCCCCAGCCCCAGCCCGGCCCCAGCCCTGTCCGCAGCCCCAGCCCCAGCCCCAGCTTCACCCTCGGCCCTAACCTAGCCCCAGCCACAGCCCAGCCCCAGCCCTGCCCAAGACTTTGTTCCAGCCCCAGCCCCAGCCCCAGCCCCGGCCCCAGCCCAGCCCCAGCCCCATCCCTGCCCCCAGCCCAGCCCGAGCCCCAGCCTAGCCCCAGCCCTGCCCCACACCCGGCCCCATCCCCGGCCCCAGCCCAGCCCTAGCCCAGCCCTGCCCCCAGCCCAGCCCCAGCCCAAGGCCCAGCCTCCAGCCTAGTCCTGCCTCAGCCCCAGCCCCAGCCCCAGCCCCGGCTCCAGCCCTACCCCAGCCCTGCCCCACACCCGGCCCCATCCCCGGCCCCAGCCCAGCCCTAGCCCAGCCCTGACCCAGCCCAGGCCCCAGCTCTGCCCCAGCCCCAGCCCCATCCCTGCCCCCAGCCCAGCCCGAGCCCCAGCCTAGCCCCAGCCCTCCCCCACACCCGGCCCCATCCCCGGCCCCAGCCCAGCCCTAGCCCAGCCCTGACCCAGCCCCAGCCCTAGCCCAGCCCTGCCCTCAGCCCAGCCCCCAGCCCAGCCCCCGGCCTGGACCCAGCCGCAGCCTAGCCCCGAACCCAGCCCCAGCCCGGCCCCAGCCCTGCCCCAGCTCGGGCCCCAGCGCTGCCCTCAGCCCAGCCCCAGCCCCAGCCCGGCCCCAGCCCTGACCCAGCCCCGGCCCCCGCACTGTCAGCAGCCCAGCCCCAGCCCTGCCCCAGTCTTAGCCCCAGCCCCGGCCCCAGCCCCAGCCCCAGCCCTGCCCAAGACTAGGTTCCAGCCCCAGCCCCAGCCCCAGCCCTGCCCCAGCCCAGCCCCAGCCACAGCCCGGCCTCAGCCCTGTCCGCAGCCCCAGCCCCAGCCCCAGCCCCACCCTCGGCCCCAGCCTAGCCCCAGCCACAGCCCAGCCCCAACCCTGGACCCAGCCCCAGCCCCAGCCCCAGCCCTGCCCCAGGCCCAGCCCAGACGCCAGCCCAGCCCCATCCCAATCCCTGCCCCCAGCCCCAGCCCCAGCCCTGCCCTAGCCCAAGCCCCATCCCAATCCATGCCCCTAGCCCAGCCCCAGCCCTGCCCTAGCCCAAGCCCCAGCCCCAGCCCTGTCCCAGCCCAGCCACAGCCACAGCCCAGCCCCATCCCTGGACCCAGCCCCAGCCCCAGCCCCAGCCCCAGCCCAGCCCCAGTCCCTGCCCCAGCCCAGTCCTAGTCCCAGCCCAGCCCCAGCCCTGCCCCAGCCCAAGCCACAGCCCCAGCCCCAGCCCGGCCCCCAGCCCAGCCCAGCCCCAGCCCAGCCCCAGCCCCAGCCCTGCCCCAGGCCCAGCCCAGACCCCAGCCCAGCCTCAGCCCCGGCCCCAGCCCTGCCCCAGCCCCAGCCCTAGCCCAGCCCTGCCCTTAGCCCAGTCCCAGCCTGGCCCCAGCACTGTCCACAGCCCCAGCCACAGCCACAGCCCAGCCCCAGCTCTGGACCCAGCCCCAGCCCCAGCCCACCCCCGGCCTCAGACCCGGCCCCAGCCCAGCCCCAGCCCCATCCATGCCCCCAGCCCAGCATCAGCTCCAGGCTAACCCCAACCCTGCCCCACCCCCAGCCCGATCCCCAGCCGCAGCCCAGCCCTAGCCCAGCCCTGCCCCAGCCCCTGCCCTGCCCCAGCCCCAGCCCTAGCCCAGCCCTGCCCTCAGCCCAACCCCACCCTGGACCCAGCCCCAGCCCTGCCCCGAACCAAGCCCCAGCCCAGCCCCAGCCCTGCCCCAACCCCAGCCCCAGACCCCAGCACAGCCCCAGCCTAGCCCGAGCCACCGCCCCAGCCCTGCCCCAGCACCGACCCCAGCCCAGCCCAAAGCCCAGCCCCAGCCCCGGCCCCAGCCCCCAGCCCTGCCCCAGCCGTGCCCCCAGCCCTGCCCCTGCCCAGCCCCAACCCCAGCCCTGTCCACAGCCCTGTCCCCAGCCCTGCCCCCATCCCTACCCCTGCCCAGCCCTGCCCCAGCCCAGCCCCCAGCCCAGGCACAGACCAGCCCCAGCCCTGCCCCCAGCCCCAGCCCCAGCCCTGCCCCAGCCATGGCCCAGCCCCTGCCCCAGCCCTGCCCCAGCCCAATCCCCTGCCCCAGCCCTGCCCCAATCCCTGCCCCAGCCCCAGCCCTGCCCCAATCCCTTCCCCAGCCCTGGCCCTGCCGCAATCCCGACCCCCGCCCTGCCCCAGCCCCTGCCTAGCCCCGGCCCCAGCTCCGGCCCCAGTCCAGCCCTATCCGTGCCCCAGCCCTGCCTCAGCCTTGGCCCCAGCTTAGCCCCAGCTCAGCCCCAGCTCAGCCCCAGCCCTGCACCATCCCTGCCTCAACCTGGGCCCCAGCCCAGCCCCCAGCCCCGGCCCCAGACCTGGCCCTAGCCCAGCCCCAGCCCTGGCCCCAGCCCTATCCCAGCCCTGGTTCCAACCCCAGCCCAAGCCCAGCTCCAGCTCAGCCCCAGCCCAGCCCCGGCCCCAGCCCTGCCCCAGCCCCACCTCAGCCCCAGTCCAGCCCCAGTGCTGCTCCCAGCCTAGCCCTAGCCTCATCCCCAGCCCTGCCATCAGCCCAGCCCCTGCCCCAGCCCGGCCCCAGCCCTACCCCAGCTCCGGCCCTTGCCCCAGCCCCAGTCGTGCCCCATCTCAGCCCCCATCCCCAGCCCTGCCCCAGAACCCATCCCCAGCCCGGCCCCAGCCCTGCACCCAGCCCAGACTTGGCCCAGCAGTGCCCCAGCCCCAGCCCTGCCCCAAACCCAGCCCCAGCCTGGCCCCAGCCCTGCCCCAGCTTGGGCCCCAGCCCTGTCCCCAGCCCCATCCCCATCCCTGCCCCCAGCCCAGTCCCAGCCCTGCCCCAGCCTAGTCCCGGTCCCAGCCCAGCCCCAGTCCTGCCCTGGCCCAAGCCCCAGCCCCAGCCCCAACCCAGCCCCAGCCCCGGCCCCAACCTCAGTCCCAGCCCTACTCCCAGCCCCGGCCCCAGCCTTGGCCCCAGCCCTACCCCAGCACTGCCCCAGCAACCGGGCCCAGCCGTGCCCCAAGCCCAGCCCAGACCCCACCCCAGCCCCACCCTCAGCCCCAGCCCACCCCCAGCCCCAGCCCTGCCCCAGCCCAGCCACAGCCACAGCCCAGCCCCAGACTTGAACCCAGCCACAGCTGCAGCCCCTGCCCCAGCCCAGACCCGGCTCCAGCCCTGCCCCAGCCCCAGCCCTAGCCCTAGCCCAGCCCTACCCTCAGCCCCGGCCCCAGCCCCAGCCCCAGCCCTGCCCAAGACATAGTTCCAGCCCTGGCCCCAGCCCTGCCCCCAGCCCAGCCCCGGCCACTGCCCCCAGCCCTGCCCCCAGCCCGGCCCCAGCCCAAGGCCCAGGCTCCATCCCAGTTCTGCCCCAGCCCCAGCCCCAACCCAGCCCCATCCCTGGCCCCAACCTCAGTCCCAGCCCTGCTCCCAGCCTCGGCCCCAGCCCTGCCCCAGGCCCAGCCCAGACCCCAGCCCAGCCCCACCCTCAGCCCCAGCCCAGCTCCATCCCCATCCCTGGACCCAGCCCCAGCCCAGCCCCATCCCTGGACCCAGCCCCAGCCCCAGCCTCAGCCCTTCCCCAGCACTGCCCCAGCCCCAGCCTCGGCTCCAGCCCAGCCCCAGCCCCAGCCCAGCCTCAGTCCCTGCCCCAGCCCAGTCCTGGTCCCAGCCTAGCCCCAGCCCTGCCCCAGCCCAAGCCACAGCCCTAGCCCCATCACCATCCCTACCCCCAGACCAGCCCCAGCCAAGCCCCAGCCCTGCCCCAGCCCTGCCCCAGCCTCGGGCCCAGCCCTGTCCCAGCCCCAGCACTAGCCCAGCCCCACCCTCAGCCCAGCCCCAGCCTGGCCCCAGGCCTGTCCGCAGCCCCAGCCCCAGCCCCAGCCCTGCCCAGGCACAGCCCAGACCCCAGCCCAGCCCCATCCCAATCCCTGCCCCCAGCCCAGACCTCAGCCCAGTCCCATCCCAATGCCTGCCCCCAGCCCAGCCCCAGCCCTGCCCTAGCCCAAGCCCCAGCCCCCAGCCCCAGCCCTGCCCCCAGCCCAGCCCAGCCCCATCCCAATCCCTGCCCCCAGCCCTGCCTCAGGCCCAGCCCTGCCCCAGCCCAGCCCCGGCCCCAACCCAGCCCCGGCCCCAGCCCCAGTCCCCTCCCTGCGCCCAGCCCAGCCCCTGCCCTGCCCCAGCCCTACCCCAGCCCAGTCCCGGTCCCAGCCCAGCCCCAGCCCTGCCCTAACCCAAGCCCTAGCCCCAGCCCCAGCCCCATCCCTGCCCCCAGCCCAGCCCCAGCCCCAGCTGTACCGCAGCCCTGCCCCAGCCTCGGGCCCAGCCCTGTCCCAGCTGAGCCCCACCCTCAGCCCCAGCCCAGCCCCCGCCCTGCCCCAGCCCCAGTCGTGCCCCAGCCCCGGCCCCAGCCCCAGCCCCAGCCCTGCCCCCAGCCCAGCCCCAGACCAAAACCCAGCCTCCAGCCTAATTCTGCCCCAGCCCCGGCCCCAACCCAGACCCAGCCCTGCTCCCAGCCCTGGCCCCAGCCCCGGCTCCAGCCCTATCCAGCCCTGCCCCAGCCTCGGGCCCAGCCCTGTCCCAGGCCCAGCCCAGACCCCAGCCCAGCCTCAGCCCTGGCCCCAGCCCTACCCCGGCCCCAACCCAGACCCAGCCCTGCTCCCAGCCCTGGCCCCAGCCCCGGCTCCAGCCCTATCCAGCCCTGCCCCAGCCTCGGGCCCAGCCCTGTCCCAGGCCCAGCCCAGACCCCAGCCCAGCCTCAGCCCTGGCCCCAGCCCTGCCCCTGCCCCAGCCCTAGCCCAGCCCCACCCTCTGTCTCAGCCCGGCCCCAGCCTTGCCCCAGCCCCAGCCCCAGCCCAGTCCCAGCCCTCCCCTAGCCCAAGCCCTGGCCCCAACCCTGCCCCCAGCCCAGCCCCAGCCCCAGTCCCAGCCCCACCCGTACCACAGCCCTGCCCCAGCCTCGTGCCCAGCCCTGCCCAGCCCCAGCCCAGCCTCCAGCCCCAGCCCAGCCCCCAGCCCAGGTGCAGACCTTCCACAGCCCAGCCCCAATCCAGCCCCAGCCCTGCCCCAGCCCAGCCCCCACCACAGCCCAGCCCCAGCCCTGGACCCCACCCCAGCCCCAGCCCAGCCCCAGCCAGTTCTAGCTTGGCTTAGTAGGTGTTATGATACAGGTGCTCTGGCTCTAACAGTTGGAGACAAGTCAGCAGCTCAGTTAGGAACTCTCTCAAGGGATAATGGAATAGATAGACATCTAGGCAGGGCTCTCGGTAAGGTTAATCTGTGGATACGCCTTTTAATGGCAGTTGCCCTGAGATACCCTTCTCGAGATGATCTTCCATGGAATCCTAAACCCTGGACTACCATAGATGAGGGAATTAAGCGCTTGGGAGAATTTGCTGTTAGAGAGCTACTCTATGGTGAACATGAAACTCTGAATCCTGATGACATTCCTGTGGGTATTGGTCTTGCTAAAAAGATCATCAAACTTGCTCCTTCTAATTATGCAAACATTCTGGCAAGCAGAATTGTGTCAAGAAATTATGGTGGAGCTTCTCCTACGGTTGGCCAATTCAGTGATCAAATGAGACAATGGAGGATAGCATGACACGTGGTTCTTTGGTTTCGGCCATTAAAACGATGTCTGGTGATATTCAGAATTGCATAAGAGAGTTAAAAGATGAATTTAGAAATTCCATATCCCAATTGGCACAAAGGGATAATTTCAATTCTCCCTCCAGGTGGGTACAAGTTTCATCTGTGAGGAATACACGTCCTCCAAGGAGGTCATTCCAAAACAGGTCATTCCAAAACAGGTCGTTCCAAAACAGACCACCAAGGCAATCACGTAGAACTATTTGGATAACTCTGCGTGATCAGTTTGGTGAGAACATGAACCGCTGGGATGGCCAACCAACTTCTAATCTTTTCAGGAGACTGAGGGAATTGCAAAGTGGCAGAACTCAAGGTAGCAATACCAGAAGGGTAGCTGTTACTTCCACAGTTCCCCAGAACAACTCTAGTGGCTCCAACAGTGGCTCCAGTTATAACATGCAAAGTTATAACACTGCACACTGTGCGCAATGCACATGTGCGCATGTTCCCCATAACTAGGGGTGCCCTGCCTCCCGCCAGGGGGAGGAGAGGGATAACAGAGATAACAGAATCTATTGGGATGTGTACATCCAGTGGCCTGGCACTTCACAATTTCGGAAGTACAGGGCCTTGGTTGACACAGGAGCTCAGTGCACCATAATGCCATCAAATTATCAGGGATCAGAGTCTAGAACTATACTGGGAGTCACTGGTGGATCTCAAGAGTTAAGTAAGGTAGAGGTTAATAGAAGTTTAACTGGTAAACAATGGAGGAAGCATACAGTTGTGACCGGACCTGACGCACCTTGTATTTTGGGAATTGATTTTCGAGAGAAGGGCGTTTCAAAGACCCTAGAGGTTACAAATGGGCTTTTGGAGTAGCTTCAGTAGAAATTGATGGACAAAAATTGAAGCTATCTGCTAGACCTGAGCTTTCTGATGAATCTGCAGTTGTGGGACAACACAAGATACAGGACATTAAATTGCCGGTTGCTTCTCAGACTGTGCATCACAGACAATACAGAACCAATCGTGACTCTTTGTTGCCCATTCAGAATCTGATTCGTCAGTTGGAGAGTCAGAAAGCTGTCAGCAAAACTCATTCACCTTTCAACAGTCCAGTGTGGCCTGTGCGGAAGCAGAATGGAGACTGGCGTCTGACGGTAGACTACCGAGCCCTAAACGAAGTGACACCACCTATGAGTGCAGCAGTACCAGACATGATGGAGCTACAGTATGAGCTGGAATCCAAAGTGGCCAAATGGTATGCTACCATAGACATTGCTAATGCATTTTTCTCTAGTCCCATAGCAGAGGAATGCAGGCCTCAGTTTGCTTTCACCTGGAGAGGAATCCAGTACACTTTCAACAGACTGCCAATGGGCTGGATCCACAGCTCAAGCATCTGTCATGCAGTGATCCACAATGCTCTGGAGAAAGGCGGTGCTCCAGAACACATCCAGTTCATCGATGATATCATCGTCTGGGGTAAAACTGCTGAGGAAGTCTTCGAGAAAGGTAACAAAATCATTGACATTCTTCTGAATGCAGGTTTTGCCATCAAGCGAGACAAGGTGAAAGGACCTACCACAAAGATTCAGTTTCTGGGAGTGCGGTGGCAGGATGGACGCCGACACATTCCAGTGGATGTGGTAAATAGTCTCTACCATGGCAAATCCCACCAACAAGCAAGAGACTCTACGTTTCTTGGGGATAGTGGGATTTTGGAGACTGCACATTCCTGGATACAGTCAGATTGTGAAATCTCTGTATGATGTGACTCGAAAGAGAAACCATTTCCACTGGGGACCTGAACAACAAGCAGCCCTTGACCAGATAAAGCAAGAGGTAGTTCAAGCAATGGGTCTGGGACCTGTCCGAGATGGTCCAGACATTAAGAACATTTTGTACAAGGCTGCAAGTGACAATGGTCCAACCTGGTGCTTGTGGCAAAAAGCTCCAGGTGAGACACGTGGACGACCTCTTGGTTTCTGGAGTCGAGGTTACAGAGGTTCAGAGGCTAATTATACTCCAACAGAAAAAGAGATTCTAGCTGCCTATGAAGGAGTAAAAGCATCTTCTGAAGTAATTGGAACCGAATCACAACTTCACTTAGCCCCCACATTACCAGTTTTGAATTGGATGTTCAAAGGCAAAGGCTCCACACCACATCATGCCACAGACTCAACCTGGTCTAAGTGGATGGCTCTGATAACACAGAGAGCTCGAATGGGAAATCTTGAAAGGCCTGGTCTAGTGGAGGTGATCTCAAGTTGGCCTGAAGGTATCAACTGTGCTAAACCTCCAGAGGAGAAAGTAACTCGTGCTGAGGAAGCTCCTCCTTACAATGACCTTTCTGATGATGAAAAGAAATATGCTCTGTTCACAGACAGTTCCTGTTGTCTTGTTGGAAACAAGCGAAGGTGGAAGTCTGCAGTGTGGAGTCCAACACACCGAGTTGCAGAGGCGAAAGATGGAGAAGGAGAATCCAGTCAGTTCGCAGAGGTAAAAGCTGTCCAGCTAGCTCTCGACGTGGCTGAACGTGAGAGATGACCAAAGCTTTATCTCTACACCGACTCATGGATGGTAGCTAATGCTCTGTGGGGTTGGCTAAAGAACTGGAAGAAGAGTGGTTGGCAGAGGGAAGGAAAACCCATTTGGGCAGCCGACCTGTGGCAGGACATTGCTGATTGAATCGAGAGAATTCCAGTGAAAGTGAGACACATCGATGCTCACATTCCTAAGAGCAAAGCTACTGAGGAACAGCAACACAACCATCAGGCAGATCTAGCTGCAAGAGTTTCTCAAGTAGACATGGACTCTAATCTTGATCTCGACTGGAAACACCGAGGTGAGATATTCTTAGCTCGGTGGGCTCATGATTTGTCAGGACATCAAGGCAGAGATGCAACATACCAATGGGCTCGTGACAGATCCATAGACATTTCCATGGATGCTATCACACAAGTCATCCATGACTGTGACATTTGTGCTGCTATTAAGCAGGCAAAACGACTTAAGCCCTTGTGGTATGGTGACAGATGGTCCAAGTACAAGTATGGTGAAGCTTGGCAGATTGACTACATCACTCTACCACGTTCTCGTTCTGGTAAGCAGTACGTGCTTACTATGGTAGAGGCAAACACTGGATGGTTGGAAACTTATCCAGTTCCACATGCAACTGCACGCAACACCATTCTCGGTCTGGAGAGACAGATCCTGTGGAGACATGGAACTCCAGAGAGGATCGAGTCAGACAACGGAACTCATTTCAAGAACAACCTTGTAAAGAGCTGGGCAAAAGAGCACGGTAGTGAGTGGATATTCCACATTCCCTACTATGCACCAGCTTCAGGGAAGATTGAACACTACAACAGTTTGTTGAAGACCACTCTTAAAGCCATGGGGGGTGGATCTTTGAAAAACTGGGAAAAACATTTAGCACAAGCAACCTGGCTGGTAAATAGTAGAGGTTCAGTGAACCGAGCTGGACCTGCACATTCAGATTTGCTACGGAAAGTGGAAGGTGATAGAGTTCCTGTTGTTAGAGAAAAGAATCTGTTAGGTAAAACTGTTTGGGTATTTTCACCCTCAGGAGAGGCTAAACCTGTCTGAGGGGTGGTTTCAGCTGAAGGTCCGGGTCACACTTATTGGGTAATGCAAGAGAATGGTGAAATTCAGTGTATTCCACAAAGAAATTTAACTTTAGCTGAAAGAGGTTAATTTCAAATTATTGTATAGCTACATCGCGTCCAAAGGAAGAATCAACAAGGAAATCTACGGTGCACGAACCCTGAGATCCCTGAGAGCCCTGAGTCAACTAAGAGACCCTGAGATTCCCTGTTTCCCTTTTCTTCGCTTCGTCGGTGAAGAAATGAACTGTTTTCCATTTTTCTCATTTTCTGATTTTCTTGGACTTTTGACTCATCTACATCTGAGCATAGCCAGAATGGACTATGAAATTTACTCACAAACTGTAAATGTCGTTGTGGATTGGATGGACAGTGTGAACGGCCAATAAAATTGTTTAGAAGGGGTGGACTGTGACTGGTTGACGTTGTCCCCTTAAGAAAGGGAATATGGTGGACGGAAGTTGGTAAACGGAAAGAATAATCTAAACTATTTAATTGGTGAAGTGGGAGGAAGCACCTTCTGAACTGGGACAGCAGGAAGGTATACTGGGCTTTCCAGCACTTTTCTGCAGTCTTGCTTCCGCCTCTTCTTCAGGCAGCAGCTTTCTGTGCTGGGCTTTCTGCCAAGGCTTCGGCCTTCAAACTGACAAACCTGATAAGGCCTGTATTAACTGCTTCCAATTAACACAAAACTGCTTTTAACTTCTCTCTTTCTCTTTCTCTCTCTTTTCTAACCTGCTCTGGGGAAGAGGGGGAGAGAGGGGGAGAGCGGAGGTGGGGAACCCCCTCAGCAAGGGGGGGGGAACTCTCACTTCTGTGTTACTCTGTTGTATATCTTTGTATATATTGTAAATATTGTAAAATTGTATATATTCCCCTGCATACCCTACACTGCTTTGTAAATATACAGCTCCACTGCTTTGCTAATTCAGCTTGTGAGTTTTTTTTTCCTTTCCCTTCAATTTTTCTTTCCCCTTACTTACAGGGGGAAGGGAAGAGGCTTCTTGGCCTTACCCTTCCAACCCACCACACTCAGCCACACCCTCAGACCCAGCCCAGCCCCAGCCCCAGCCACAGCCCCAGCCACAGCCCAGCCCCAGCCCTGGACCCAGCCCAAGCCCTGGACCCAGCCCCAGCCCCGGACCCCAGCCCCAGCCCAGCCCCAGCCCTGCCCCAGCCCAAGCCACAGCCCCAGCCCCAGCCCGGCCCCCAGCCCAGCCCTACCCCAGCACTGCCCCAGCAATGAGGCCCAGCCCTGCCCCAGGCCCAGCCCAGCCCCCACCCCAGCCCCACCCTCAGCCCCAGCCCAGCCCCAGCCCCAGCCCTGCCACAGCCCAGCCCCAGCCACAGCCCAGCACCAGACCTGGACCCAGCCCCAGCCGCAGGCCCGGCCCAGCCCAAGGCCCAGCCCTGCCCCAGCCCCAGCCCTAGCCTAGCCCTACTCTCAGCCCCAGGCCACAGCCCCAGCCCCAGCCCTGCCCAAGGCTTGGTTCCAGACTCGGCCCCAGCCCTGCCCCCAACCCAGCCCCGTCCCCTGCCCCCAGCCCTGCCCCCAGCCTGGCCCCAGCCTAGGGCCCAGCCTCCAGCCTAGTTCTGCCCCATCCCACCCCAGCCCTGCCCCAGCCCAGCCCCAGCCTCGGGCCCAGCCATGCCCCAGCCCCAGCCCAGCCTCCAGCCCCAGCCCAGCCCCCAGCCCAGGTGCAGACCTTCCACAGCCCAGCCCCAATCCAGCCCCAGCCCAGCTCCAGTCCAGCCCTGCTCCAGCCCTGCCACAGCCCTGCCCCAGCCCCAGCCCCACCCTGCCCCAGCCTTGCCCCAGCGCCAGCCCTGCCCCAGCCCAGCCCCACCCTCAGCCCCAGCCCAGCCCCGGCCCCAGCACTGCCCTCAGCCCAGTCCCAGCCCGGCCCCAGCCTAAGGCCCAGCCCCAGCCACAGCCCAGCCCCAGCCCTGGACCCAGCCCCAGCCCCGGCCCCAGCCCTATCCCAGCCCCAATTCCAACCCCGGCCCAGCCCCAGCCCCAGCCCAGCCCCAGACAGCCCCAGCCCTGGACCCAGCCCCAGCCCCGGACCCAGCCCCAGCCCCAGCCCCAGCCCCCGCCACAGCCCAGCCCCAGCCCTGGACCCAGCCCCAGCCCGAGACCAGCCCCAGCCCCAGCCCCAGGCTAGCCCCAGCCGTGCCCGACCCCTGGCCTCATCCCCGGCCCCATCCCCGGCCCCTGCCCTAGCCTCAGTCCTGCCCCCTCCCAGGCCCCATCCCCAGCCCTGCCCCAGCCCTGCCCTCAGCCCAGCCCCAGCCCCAGCCCGGCCATAGCCCTGCCCCAGCCCTGGCCCCAACCCTGTCCCCAGCCCAGCCCCAGCCCTGCACCAGTCCCAGCCACAGCCGCAGCCCCAGCCCATCCTCAGCCCAGCCCCACTCCCAGCACTAGTCCTAGCCCTGCCCCGGCCCCAGCCCTGTCCCCAGCTCCAGCCACAGCCCAGCCCCAGCCCTGTGCCAGTCCCCGCCCCAGCCTCATCCCCAGCCCTGCCCCAGCCCAGCCACAGCCACAGCCCAGACCCAGACCCAGCCCCAGCCCCAGCCCCAGCCCCAGCCCCAGCCCCAGCCCTGCCCCAGCCCAGCCCTTGCCACAGCCCAGCCTCTGCCCTGGACCCCGCCCCAGCCTCAGCCCAGCCACAGCCACAGCCCAGCCCCATCCCTGGACCCAGACCCAGCCCCAGCCCCAGCCCCAGCCCAGCCCCACCCCTGCCCCAGTCCCCGCCCCAGCCCAGTCCTGGTTCCAGCCCAGCACCAGCCCTGCCCCAGCCCAAGCCCCAGCCCCAGCCCCAGCCCCAGACCAAGCCCCAGCCCAACCCAGTCCCATCCCCATCCCTGCCCCAGCCCAGCCCCACCGCCAGCCCAGCCCCAGCCCTGCTCCCAGCCCAGCCCCAGCCCCAGCCCGGCCCCAGCCATGCCCCAACCCCAGCCCCAGCCCTGTCCCCAGCCCAGCCCCAGCCCTGCACCAGTCCCAGCCACAGCCCCGGCCCCAGCCACAGCCCAGCCCCCGCCCCATTCCTGCCACCAGCCCAGCCCCAGCCCCGGCCCCAGCCCTCTCCCCAGCTCCAGCCACAGCCCAGCCCCAGCCCAGCCCCAGCCCCGTCACCAGCCTCATCCCCAGCCCTGCCCCAGCCCCAGCCCATCCTCCAGCCCAACCCTGCCCCAGCCCTCAGCCTAGCCCCAGATCAGCCCCAGGCGAGCCCCAGCCCCAGCCCCGGCTCCAGCCCCCAGCCCTGCCCCAGCCCAGCCCCCAGCCCAGGCGCAGACCAGCCCAAGCCCGGCCCCCAGCCCCAGCCCTGGCCACAGCCCAACCCCAATCCAGCCCCAGCCCTATCCCAGCCCCAATTCGAACCCCGGCCCAAGCCCAGCCCCAGCTCAGCCCCAGCACAGCCCTGGCCCCAGCCCTGCCGCCAGCCCAGCCCCAGCCTAGTCCCCAGCCCTGGCCCCAGCCTGGCCCCAGCCTAAGGTGCAGCCTCCAGCCTAGTTCTGCCCCAGCCCCGGCCCCAACCTCAGTCCCAGCCCTGCTCCCAGACCCAGACCCAGCCCCAGCCCCAGCCCTACCCCAGCCCTGCCCCAGGCCCAGCCCAGACCCCAGCCGAGCCCCACCCTCGGCCCCAGCCCCAGCCCTGCCCCAGCCCCACCCCAGCCCAATCCCGGTCCCACCCCAGCCCCAGACCCAACCCCAGCCCTACGGCAGCCCTGTCCCAGCCTCGGGCCCAGCCCTGCCCCAGCCTAGTCCCAACCTCAGCCCCAGCCCAGACGCAGCCCCGCCCCAGCCCTGCCGCAGCACCAGTCCTGCCCCAGCCCCGGCCACGGCCCCAGCCCCGGCTCTGCCCCCAGCCCAGCCCCAGCCCAAGGCCCAGCCTCCATCCTAGTCCTGCCCCAGCCCCGCCCCAACCACAGTCCCAGCCCTGCTCCCAGCCCCGGCCCCAGCCCCGGCTCCAGCCCTATCCCAGCCCTGTCCCTGCCTCGGGCCCTGCCCTATCCCAGGCCCAGCCCAGCCTCAGCCGCGGCCCCAGCCCTGCCCCAGCCCCAGCCCTAGCCCAGCCCTGCCCTCAGCCCAGTCCCACCTTGGCCCCAGCACTGTCTGCAGCCCCAGCCCCAGCCCCACCCTCGGCCCTAGCCCAGCCCCAGCCCCACCCTCGGCCCTAGCCCAGCCCCAGCCGCAGCGCAGCCCCAGCGCAGCCCCAGCCCCAGCCCAGCCCCAGCCCCAGCCCCAGCCCTGCCCCAACCCAGCCCCAGCCATAGCCCAGCCCCAGCCCTGGCCCCAGTCCCAGCCCCAGCCCTGGCCCCATCCCTGACCCAGCCCCCGACCCAGCCTCAGCCCCATCCCAGCCCCCAGCCCCGGCTCCAGCCCCAGCCCCAGCTCCGACCCCAGCCCCCCTGCACAGCCCCAGCCCTGCCCCAGCCCCAGCCCAGCCTCCAGCCCCAGCCCAGCCCCCAGCCCAGGTGCAGACCTTCCACAGCCCAGCCCCAATCCAGCCCCAGCCCAGCCCTGCCCCAGCCCTGCCCCAGCCCTGCACCAGTCCCAGCCACAGCCCCGGCCCCAGCCCTGTCCCCAGCTCCAGCCACAGCCCAGCACCAGCCCCAGACCTGGACCCAGCCACAGCCGCAGCCCCGGACCCAGCCCAGACCTGGCCCAGCGTTGCCCCAGCCCTAGCCCTAGCCCAGCCCTACCCTCAGCCCTGGCCCCAGCCCCAGCCCTGCCCAAGACTTGGTTCCAGCCCCGGCCCCAGCCCTGCCCCCAGCCCAGCCCTGGCCCCTGCCCCCAGCCCGGCCCCAGCCCCAGACCTACGCCAGCCCTGCCCCAGCAACCGGGCCCAGCCCTGCCCCAGGCCCAGCCCAGACCCCAGCCCAGCCCCACCCTCAGCTCCAGCCCAGCCCCAGCCCCAGCCATGCCCCACCCCTGCCCCAGCCACAGCCCAGCCCCAGCCCTGGACCGAGCCTTGCCCCAGCCCCAGCCCTAGCCCTAGCCCAGCCCTACCCTCAGCCCCAGCCCCAGCCCCAGCCCCAGCCCTGCCCAAGATTTGGTTCCAGCCCCGGCCCCAGCCCTGCCCCCAGCCCAGCCCCAGATCAGCCCCAGGCGAGCCCCAGGCCTGCCCCAGCACCGGTCCTAGCCCTGCCCGAGCCCCAGCCCCAGCCCCGGCCGCAGCCCTGCCCCAGCCCCACTCCTGCCCTAGCCCCAGCCCCAGCCCCATCCCCGGCTCCAGCCCTGCCCTAGCCCCAGCCCCAACCTTGGCCCCAGCCCAGCCTCAGCCACAGCCCTACCCCAGCCCCGGCCGCAGCCCTGTCCACAGCCCAGCCCCAGCCCTGCACCAGTCCCAGCCACAGCCCCGGCCCCAGCCACAGCCCAGCCCCCGCCCCACCCCTGTCCCCAGCCCCAGCCCCAGTCCCAGCCCCAGTCCCAGTCCCAGCCCCAGCCCCGGCCCCAGCGCAGCCCTAACCTAGCCCAGCCCCAGCCCCAGCCCAGCCCCCAGCCCTGGACCCAGCCCTGCCCCCAGCCCAGCCCCAGATCAGCCCCAGGCGAGCCCCAGGCCTGCCCCAGCGCCGGTCCTAGCCCTGCCCGAGCCCCAGCCCCGGCTGCAGCCCTGCACCAGCCCCACTCCTGCCCTAGCCCTAGCCCCAGCCCCAACCATGGCCCCAGCCCAGCCCCAGCCCTGCCGCAGTCCCAGCCACAGCCCCGGCCCCAGCCACAGCCCAGCCCCCGCACCATCCCTGTCCCCAGCCCCAGCCCCAGTCCCAGCCCCAGTCCCAGCCCCAGCCCCGGCCCCAGCGCAGCCCTAACCTAGCCCTGCCCCAGCCCCAGGCCTAGCCCAACCCTGCCCTCAGCCCAGCCCCAGCCCCAGCCCTGCCCCAGCCCTGCCCCAGCCCAGGCGCACACCAGCCCCAGACCAGCCCCCAGCCCCAGCCCCAGACCAGCTTCCAGACCAGTCCCAGACCTGCTACAGCCCTGCCCCAATCCAGCCCCAGCCCAGCCCCAGCCCAGCACCCAGCCCCGGCCCCAGCCCAGCCTCAGCCCGAGCCCAGCCTCCAGCTCAACCCTGCCCCAGCCCCAGGGCTGCCCCAGCCCTGCCCCAGCCCCAGACTAGCCCCAGCCCCAGCCCCAGTCCTGCCCCATCCCAGCCCCCACCCACAGCCCTGCCCTCAGCCCAGCCCCAGCCCCAGCCTGTCTCCAGCCCCAGCCACAGCCCTGTCCCCAGCCCCAGCCCCAGCCCAGCCCGAGCCCCAGCCCCAGCCTGGCCCCAGCCCTGCCCCAGACCCGGCGTCAGCCCTGTCCCCAGCCCCAGCCACAGCCCAGCCCCAGCCCCAGCCCCAGGCCAGCCCCAGCCCCAGCCCCAGCCTGGCCCCAGCCCTGCCCCAGCTCCAGCCATAGCCCTGTCCCCAGCCCCAGCCCTAGCCCTGTCCCCAGCCCTAGCCCAGCCCTGACCCCAGCCCTAGCCCAACCCTGCCCTCAGCCCAGCCCCAGCATCCCCAGCCCCAGCCCCGGCCCCAGCCCTGCCGCAGCTCCAGCCCCAGCCTGTCTCCAACCCCAGCCACAGCCCTGTCCCCAGCCCCAGCCCCAGCCCAGCCCCGGTCCCAGCCCAAGCCCCAGCCCCATCCTTGCCCCCAGCCCAGCCCCAGCCCCAGCCCTGCCCCAGCCCAGCTCCAGTCCTAGCCCAGCCCCAGCCCTGGACCCAGCCTCAGCCCCAGCCCCACCCCCGGCCCAAGCCCCGGCCCCAGCCCAGCTCCAGTCCCAGCCTAGCCCCAGCCCTGCCCTAACCCCGGCCCCATCCCCGGTCCCAGCCCAGCCCTAGCCCAGCCCTGATCCAGCCCCAGCGCTATCCCAGCCCTGCCCTCAGCCCAGTCCCAGGCCTGGACCCAGCCTCACCCCTGCCCCGAGCCCTGCCCCAGCCCTGCCCCAGTCCCAGCCACAGCTCTGACCTCAGCCCCCTGTACAGCCCCAGACCTGCCCCAGCCCCAGCCCAGCCTCCAGCTTCAGCCCAGCCCCCAGCCCAGGTGCAGACCTTCCACAGCCCAGCCCCAATCCAGCCCCAGCCCAGCTCCAGCCCAGCCCTGCCCCAGCCCTGCCCCAGCCCCGGCCCTACCCTGCCCCAGCCTTGCCCCAGCGCCAGCCCAGCCCCCAGCCCCGGCCCCAGCCCTGCCCCAGCCCTGCCCCAGAGCCAGCCCAGCCCCCAGCCCCAGCCCCAGCCCCAACCCCAGTCTGTCCCCAGGTCCCAGCACAGCCGTAGCCCTGCCCCCAGCCCCGGCTCCAGCCCCAGACCCAGTTCCTTCCCCAGACCCCAGCCCAGCCCCAGCTCTGCCCCAGCCCCCACACCAACCCTACACCAGCCCTTCCTCTAGCCCCAGCCCCAGCCCTGGCCCCAGCTCCAGCCCCAATCCAGCCCCAGCCCTGTCCCAGCCCCGGCCCCAGCCCTATCCCAGCCCCAATTCCAACCCTGGCCGAAGCCCAGCCCCAGCTCAACCCCAGCCTAGCCCCAGCCCCAACCTCAGTCCCAGCCCTGCTCCCAGCCCCAACGCCAGCCTCAGCCCCAGCCCTAACCCAGCCCTGCCCCAGCAACCGGGCCCAGACCCCAGCCCAGCCCCACCCTCAGCCCCAGCCCAGCCCCGGCCCCAGCCCTGCCCCAGCCCCAGCCCTAGCCCAGCCCTGCCCTCAGCCCAGTCCCAGCCTGGCCCCAGCACTGTCCGCAGCCCCAGCCCCAGCCCCAGCCCTGCCCAAGATTTGGTTCCAGGCCCGGCCCCAGCCCTGCCCCCAGCCCAGCCCCAGATCAGCCCCAGGCGAGCCCCAGGCCTGCCCCAGCGCCGGTCCTAGCCCTGCCCGAGCCCCAGCCCCAGCCCCGGCCGCAGCCCTGCCCCAGCCCCACTCCTGCCCTAGCCCCAGCCCCAGCCCCAGCCCCGGCTCCAGCCCTGCCCTAGCCCCAGTCCTGCCCCAGCCCAAGCCCGGGCTCCAGCCCTAGCCCAGCCCAGACCCAGCCCTGGACCCAGCCCAACCCTCGGCCCCGGCCCCAGCCCCAGCCCCAGCCCAGCCCCGGCCCCAGCCCCAGCCCGGGCCCCATCCCTGGCCCAGCCTCCAACCCAGCCTCAGCCCCATCCCTGCCCTAGCCCCAGCCCCAACCTTGGCCCCAGCCCAGCCTCAGCCACAGCCCTACCCCAGCCCCGGCCGCAGCCCTGTCCACAGCCCAGTCCCAGCCCTGCCCCAGTCCCAGCCCCAGCCCCGGCCCCAGCGCAGCCCTAACCTAGCCCTGCCCCAGCCCCAGGCCTAGCCCAGCCCTACCCCCAGCCCCGGCCCCAGCCCTATCCCAGCCCTGCCCCAGAGCCAGCCCAGCCCCCAGCCCCAGCCCCAGCCCCAGCCCCGGCCCCAGTCTGTCCCCAGGTCCCAGCACAGCTGTAGCCCTGCCCCCAGCCCCGGCTCCAGCCCCAGACCCAGTTTCTTCCCCAGACCCCAGCCCAGCCACAGCTCTGCCCCAGCCCCCACACCAACCCTACACCAGCCCTTCCTCTAGCCCCAGCCCCAGCCCTGGCCCCAGCTCCAGCCCCAATCCAGCCCCAGCCCTGTCCCAGCCCCAGCCCCAGCCCTATCCCAGCCCCAATTCCAACCCCGGCCGAAGCCCAGCCCCAGCTCAACCCCAGCCTAGCCCCAGCCCCAACCTCAGTCCCAGCCCTGCTCCCAGCCCCAACGCCAGCCTCAGCCCCAGCCCTAACCCAGCCCTGCCCCAGCAACCGGGCCCAGACCCCAGCCCAGCCCCACCCTCAGCCCCAGCCCAGCCCCGGCCCCAGCCCTGCCCCAGCCCCAGCCTTAGCCCAGCCCTGCCCTCAGCCCAGTCCCAGCCTGGCCCCAGCCCTGCTCTAGCCCAGCCCCAGCCACAGCCCAGCCCCAGCCCCAGCCCTGCACCCAGCCCCAGACCCTTCTCTAGTAGACTCTTCTCTACTTCCTTGGTTAGTTTGTTTACCATTTCCCATTGTGCTTTTGTTATTTCAATTCCTCTTCCTTCAAAATCTTATGTCTCTTACTTTTCCTTTTACTAATCCTTTTAATTATTCCTGATATTTCCCAACTAAAATTTCTCTAGTCTTTATTTCCCACTTATGCCAATCCCTTTCAATAATTTTCCATGGGGATTTAAATCCTTTTTCTCACCACAGAATAGGTTTTCTGTATTTACCAGCCCAAACTGCCTATTTTCAAATTCAGCATTCAGGACAAAATATTTTTTTGATTGATGCTTTTGACCCCAGATTATCATAACAGTTATTGTGATCGATGTTCGACTTCATGGGAAATGCTGTTTCCTCTTAGTCTTGATTCTTCTGCACATTAGTGAAGGAATAGTTGTTAAAATTAATACCTATTTACTACAAACCTTAACTTATGCTAATACCAAAAAATCCTTAAAACCTTAAAAAACTATGTTGAAATTAATCCATCAAATCAGTGTCTATAGGGTTGGCCTTGCCCTTTCGAGTTTGTGCGCAAAGGTACTAAGGCTGCCATAACCTGTTGACTATGCTCAAGCTGTTTTGTCATTGTCATTGACAACACCTCAGCCTGTTTTTGTAATCCCTTATCAATCACCTCCGTCAACATGGCCATCGGATTGCTTGGCAAGTCCTGAGCCCTCTGCAACAATTCGGCTACCGTCCATCTAGGATCTGCTGATGTAATAAGCTGCTGTGTCTGCTGGTTCCCATTCTGCATTAAACACTGCCTTAAAATTGCCTCTCGGATACCTTCTCCTACGCTTGCTGCTCTAAGTGCGGCAAGCAACTTATCCACAAATTCACCAAGAGGTTCCTGTCTACCTTGCTTAATTCCCATATAGTGAGGATTTGCATTTCCATCCTTCTGCTTTTCAAAAGCTCTCCTTACTATCTGGGCTGATGCTTGCAAAACAGGCGGCTGTAAAAGTGCCTGTAACTCTGGTCTCTCATACTGTCCCGTTCCACACAACTGATCTACTGTTACACCAAATAATGGATCGTTTTGCTGTCTTTGTACTCCAGCTGCTTGTCTAGCTAGGTGTTCCCACTCATTCAAAAATGTCATAAA
Source organism: Melanerpes formicivorus (assembly GCF_026170545.1). Lineage (NCBI taxonomy): Eukaryota > Metazoa > Chordata > Aves > Piciformes > Picidae > Melanerpes > Melanerpes formicivorus. Next base: position 11,002 of record NW_027142671.1, on the reverse strand, counting down.
TTGAGATGCTGTTAGGATCAGCTTCATAACATCATAAGAATCTCTAGGTAACATATTATAGTTCATATAAATAAAATCAATCATCTGTCTAGCTGGTTCAGATTGAATCCCAAACTGACTCTCAGTCTGTCTTAATTGAGATAACAATTTCCATGGCAATTGAGTTACATCAGCCTGAACAACATTTTGCTCCCCAGGGACCTGTGTATACATTACTGGAAAAGCTTGATGTGAAGCAGCCAGCCGGCTAAACCCTTCCCGACTTCCTTCGGCATTTAAGTGTTCTGCAACCTTTTGCCAATACTCTGCGTGCTTTCTTGCATGATCTTTAACACCACCTCCAGGACCTACCGCCCTGTTTGTCTCCTCTCCCTCACCTACTTTCTTCTCCTCTACAATTTGCTCAGCTGAAAGAGACGGGGAAGGCTCCTCACCAGAGTCCTGTGTTACAGATTGTAATTCGACTCTGCCACCTAGCCCTTTTACACACGCAGCCTTCTCCTTTCTTAAATAATCCTGAACCTCTTCTGACAAAGGCAACCCAGAATGTGTAACACTTGCTCCATTTGGGTCCATATGATCTAATCGTACCCTGGCTTGATAAGCTGCCACTTGCTCCGCACGATGCTGATCCAATGCTGTCATAACCATCTTCCACCATTTTCCACACTCCTTTGCTCGTTTTTCATCATCTAACCCATGCAGCCACAAGTCTTGTCCAAACTTTTTCCACTGCAATCTTTCAAATACCTCATTTGGATCCTTAAAATATCCTAACTCTCCTGCATAGCTTAACAGCGGCACCAACTCCTTTTCAAAATTTAACTTACACTGTCGCTTTTCTAAAAAGCATTTAAATAAATCATACGCTGCCTGCCTATCCATGTCCGTATTTAAACGTTAATACCTGTGCGCACAGTCCTTGTTTAAGCAGTTCCCAGCTCTACAGCGTCTTCGGCTTCAAGGCTGTCTTCCCTTTTCTTGCAGCCTCCTGTACTGCTATCCCGGGCCGGCCTTCTTCTTGCCTCCGGCTTACTGTGAATCTCCCAAGTCCCGAAGAACTTCTTAGACCCTAACCTTTGTCTTCATTAGGGTCCCGTGTTCAAGCGCCACTTACTGCAAGAAGGGGCCGCTTTAACAACCAATGTGATCAGCGGAATCCAACTTTATTGAGTATCAGACACATCTTATATACAGTTTGCTATAATTATGCCCACTTGGCAACATACTATTGGTTGCTCTCTAAAAGGTTACATCATTGTTTTCACAACTCCGTAGAATTCTTCTATCCGGCCTAATTGCTCTCTTCCCCAGATCTCGCCTCCTCCTTATCTTGCTTGCCTCCCTTCTCAGGGGCAGCAGGACTTAGCATACCAAGCAATCAGCACTTTCTCACATCTCTTACAGCGCCACTATATTATCAACAGAGAATTCTTCAAGGCCTGAATTGCACAGGCGTTCCTGGGACCCAAGGACCCTCTTGTTCAAAACAATCCTCAACACCAACCCTGCCCCAGCCCAAGCCCCAGCCCCAGCCACAGCCCCATCCCGGCCCCCAGCCCAGCCCAGCCCAGCACCATCCCCATCCCTGACCCCAACCACAGCCCCAGCCCTTCCCCAGCCCCAGCCCCAGCCTCAGCCCCAGCCCAGCCCTAGCCGAGCCCTGCCCTCAGCCCAGCCCCAGACCAGCCCCAGCTCCAGTCCTGCCCCAGCCCAGCCCCCAGCCCCAGCCCTGCCCCAGCCCTGTCCTCAGCCCAGCCCCAGCCCCAGCCCGACCCCAGCCCTGCCCCAGCCCCGGCCCCAGCCCCAGCCCAGCCCCAGCCCTGCCCCAGCTCCGGCCCTAGCCCTGCCCCAGCCCCGTCCCCAGCCCCATCCCCTACCCCAGCCCTGGCTTCTACCCAGCCCCGGCCCCAGCCCTTCCCCAGCCCTGCCCCAGTCCCAGCCTCAGCCCCGGCCCCAGCCCCGGCCCCTGCCCAGCCCTAACCTAGCCCTGCCCCAGCCCCAGCCCTAGCCCAGCCCTGCCCTCAGCCCAGCCCCAGCCCCAGCCCAGCCACAGGCCCAGCCCTGTCCCAGCCCAGCCCCAGCCACAGCCCAGCCACAGCCCTGGACCCAGCCCCAGTCCTGTCCCAGCCCCGGCCCCAGCCCAGCCCTAGCCCAGCCCTGCCCCAGCCCCAGCCCTAGCCCAGCCCTGCCCTCAGCCCAGCCCCAGCCCTGGACCCAGCCCCAGCCCTGCCTTGAACCCAGCCCTAGTCCGGCCCCAGCCCTGCCCCAGCTCCGGCCCAAGCCAGCCCTGTCCCCCAGCCCAGGCCCCTGCCCCAGCCCCAGTCCTGCCCCATCCCAGCCCCCATCCCCAGCCCTGCCCCAGCCCTGCCCTCAGACCTGCCCCTGCCCCAGCCCGGCCCCAGCCTAGCCTCCAGTCCCAGCTCCAGCCCTGCCCCAGCCCAGCCCCCAGACCCAGCCCTGCCCCAGCCCTGCCCTCACCCCAGCCCCCACCCCAGCCCTGGACCCTGTCCCAGCCCCAGACCTGCCCCAGCCCTGCCCCAGCCCTGGCTCCTGCCCCATCCTCGGCCCCAGCCCAGCCCCAGCCCCAGCCCTAGCCCCACCCTCAGCCCCAGCCCAGCTCCAGCCCCAGCCTTCCCCCAGCCCGGTCCCAGCCCCAGCCCTGGACCCAGCCCCAGCCCCAGCCCCACCCTCGGCCCCAGCCCAGCCCCAGCCACAGCCCAGCCCCAGCCCTGGACCCAGCCCTGCCCCAGCCCAGCCCCAGCCACAGCCCAGCCCCTGCCCTGGACCCAGCTCCAGCCCCAGCCCAGCCCTAGCCCAGCCCTGACCCAGCCTCCGCCCTGCTCCAGCTCCAGACCTAGCCCAGCCCTGCCCCAGCCCTGCCCCAGCGCCGGCCCCACCCCCAGCCCAGCCGCAGCCCTGGCCCTAGCCCTGTCCCCAGCCCCGTCCCCTACCCCAGCCCTGGCTTCTACCCAGCCCCGGCCCCAGCCCCAGCCCCAGCCCTGCCCCAGTCCCAGCCTCAGCCCCGGCCCCAGCCCCGGCCCCTGCCCAGCCCTAACCTAGCCCTGCCCCAGCCCCAGCCCTAGCCCAGCCCTGCCCTCAGCCCAGCCCCAGCCACAGCCCAGCCCCAGCCCTGGACCCAGCCCTGCCCCAGCCCAGCCCCACCCCCAGCCCTAGCCCTGTCCCCAGCCCTGGCCTGTGCCCCTGCCCCCAGCCCAGCCACAGCCCTGTCCGCAGCCCCAGCCCCAATCCCACCCCAAGCCCCGGCCCCTGCCCAGCCCTAGCCCAGCCCTGCCCCAGCCCGGCCCCAGCCCTGCCCCAGCTCCGGCCCTAGCCCCACCCCAGCCCAAGCCCCAGACACAGCCCCAGCCCCATCCCGGCCCCCAGCCCAGCCCAGCCCAGCCCCGCCCAGCCCCATCCCCATCCCTGACCCCAACCCCATCCCCAGCCCAGCCCCAGCCCTTCCCCAGCCCCAGCCCCAGCCTCGGCCCTAGCCCAGCCCTAGCCCAGTCCTGCTCCAGCCCAGCCCCCAGCCCCAGACCTAGCCCCACACTCGGCCCCAGCCCAGCACCAGCCCCAGGCCCGGCCCCTGCCCAGCCCTAACCTAGCCCTGCCCCAGCCCAGTCCCCAGCCCCAGCCCTGCCCCAGCCCTGCCCTCAACCCAGCGCCAGCCCCAGCCCGACCCCAGCCCTGCCCCAGCCCCGGCCCCAGCCCTGCCCCAGCTTCAGTTCCAGACCCAACCCCAGCCCCAGCCCTGCTCCAGCCAGCCCCAGCCCAAGGCCCAGCCTCAAGCCTAGTCCTGCCCCAGCCCTGGCCCCAATCCAGCCCCAGCCCAGCCCCAGCCCTTCCCCAGCCCCAGCCCCAGCCTCGGCCCTAGCCCAGCCCTAGCCCAGCCCTAGCCCAGCCCTGTCCGCAGCCCCATCCCCTACCCCAGCCCTGGCTTCTACCCAGCCCCGGCCCCAGCCCAGCCCCAGCCCCAGCCCTAGCCCTGTCCCCAGCCCCGGCCTGTGCCCCTGCCCCCAGCCCAGCCACAGCCCTGTCCGCAGCCCCAGCCCCAATCCCACCCCCAAGCCCCGGCCCCAGCCCAGCCCCAGCCCTGGCCCTAGCCCTGTCCCCAGCCCCGTCCCCTACCCCATTCCTGGCTTCTACCCAGCCCCGGCCCCAGCCCCAGCCCCAGCCCTGCCCCAGTCCCAGCCTCAGCCCCGGCCCCAGCCCCGGCCCCCTGCCCAGCCCTAACCTAGCCCTGCCCCAGCCCCAGCCCTAGCCCTGCCCCAGCCCCAGCCCTAGCCCAGCCCTGCCCTCAGCCCAGCCCCAGCCACAGCCCAGCCCCAGCCCTGGACCCAGCCCTGCCCCAGCCCAGCCCCACCCCCAGCCCTAGCCCTGTCCCCAGCCCCGGCCTGTGCCCCTGCCCCCAGCCCAGCCACAGCCCTGTCCGCAGCCCCAGCCCCAATCCCACCCCAAGCCCCGGCCCCAGCCCAGCCCTAGCCCAGCCCTGCCCCAGCCCGGCCTCAGCCCTGCCCCAGCTCCGGCCCTAGCCCTGTCCCCAGCCCAGGCCCCTTCCCCAGCCCAAGCCCCAGACACAGCCACAGCCCCATCCCGGCCCCCAGCCCAGCCCAGCCCAGCCCCATCCCCATCCCTGACCCCAACTCCATCCCCAGCCCAGCCCCAGCCCTTCCCCAGCCCCAGCCCCAGCCTCGGCCCTAGCCCAGCCCTAGCCCAGTCCTGCCCCAGCCTAGCCTCCAGCCCCAGCCCCAGCCCCAGCCCTGCCCCAGCCCAGTCCCCATCCCCAGCCCTGCCCCAGCCCTGCCCTCACCCCAGCCCCCACCCTAGCCCTGGACCCTGTCCCAGCCCCAGACCTGCCCCAGCCCTGCCCCAGCCCTGGCTCCTGCCCCAGCCCCGTCTCCAGCCTCAGCCCCAGCCCTGCGCCAACCCAGCCCCAGCCCAAGGCCCAGCCTCAAGCCTAGTCCTGCTCCAGCCCTGGCCCCAATCCAGCCCCAACCCTACCCATACCTCAGCCCTAGCCCCAGCCCTGCCCCAGCCCCATCACTTCCCAGCACCCAGCACCAGCCTCAGCCACGGACCCAGCCCCGGACCCAGCCCAGCCTACAGCCCCAGCCCCAGCCCAGTCCCGGTCCCAGCCCAGCCCCAACCCTGCCCCAGCCCAATCCCCAGCCCCAGCCACAGCCCCATCCCGGACCCCAGCCCCAAACTCGGCCCCCCGCCCAGCGCTAGCCCAGCCCTGCCCCCAGCCCTAGCCCAGCCCTGCCCTCAGCCCAGCCCCAGCCCAGCCCCAGCCCCAGACCTGCCCCAGCACTAGCCCCAGCCCTGTCCCTGCCCCAGCCCCAGCCCCACCCCCCACCCCCGGCCTCAGCCCCAGTCCCAGCCCTGCCCCAGCCCTGACCAAGCCACAGCCTGGCCCCAGCCCTGTCCCCAGACCCACCCTCGTCCCCAGCCCAGCCCCTGCCCCAGCCCTACCTCAGCCCAGTCCCGGTCCCAGCCCAGGCCCAGCCCTGCTCCAGCCCAATCCCCAGCCCAAGCCCCAGCGCCATCCGTTCCCCCAGCCTGGCCCATCCCCATCCCCATCCCTGCCCCCAGCCCGGCCCCAGCCCTGCCCCAGCTCCGGCCCTAGCCCTGTCCCCAGCCCCAGTCCTGCCCCAGCCCCAGCCCTGCCCCAGTCCCAGCCACAGCCCCGGCCCCAGCCACAGCACAGCCCCCGCCCCATCCCTGCCCCCAGCCCAGCCCCAGCCCCAGCCCAGCCCCAGCTCTGCCCCAGTCCCAGCCCCAGCTCTGCCCCAGTCCCAGCCCCAGCCCCAGCCCCAGCCCTGCACCGAATCCAGCCCCAGCCCAGACCCCAGCCCTGCCCCAGCCCCAGCCCTGCACCGAACCCAGCCCAGCCCCAGCCCCAGCCCAGCCCCAGCCCCAGGCCTGCACGGAACCCAGCCCCATCCCAGACCCCAGCCCTGCCCCAGCTCGGGCCCCAGCCCTGTAACCAGCCCCAGTCCTGCTCCAGCCCCGGCCCCAGCCCCGGCCCCAGCCCCAGCCCCAGCCCGGACTCAGCCCTGCCCCAGCCCCAGCCCCAGCCCTGCCCCAGCCCCAGCCCTAGCCCAGCCCTGCTCTCAGCCCAGCCCCAGGCCTGGACCCAGCCCCAGCCCTCCCCCGAACCCAGCCCCAGCCCGGCCCCAGCCCTGTCCCCAGCCCCAGCCCCTGCCCCAGCCCCGCCCTCGTCCCCAGCCCAGCCCCTGCCCCAGCCCTACCCTGTTGCTGGGGTTTGTTTTGAGCAAGACGGGACATGGGTCCCAGGAACACCTGTGCAATTCAGGCCTTGAAGAATTCTCTGTTGATAATATAGTGGCGGAGTAGGAGATGTGAGAAAGTGCTGATTGCTTGGTATGCTGAAGTCCAGCTGCCCCTGAGATGGGAGGCAAGCAAGATAAGGAGGAGACGAGATCTGGGAAAGAGAGCAATTAGGCCGGATAGAAGAATTCCAGAGAGTTGTGAAAACAATGATGTAACCTTTTAGAGAGCAACCAATAGTATGTTGCCAAGTGGGCATAATTATAGCAAACTGTATATAAGATGTGTCTGATGCTCAATAAAGTTGGAATCCGCTGATCAAATTGGTCGTTAAAGCGGCCCCCTTCTTGCAGTAAGTGGCGCTCGAACACGGGACCCTAATGAAGACAAACGTTAGGGTTTAAGAAGTTCTTCGGGACGTGGGAGATTCGCAGTAAGCCGGGAGGCAAGAAGAAGGCCGGCCCGGGATAGCAGTACCGGAGGCTGCAAGAAAAGGGAAGACAGCCTTGAAGCCGAAGACGCTGTGGAGCCAGAAACTGCTTAAACGAGGACTGTGCGCACAGGTATTAAAGTTTAAATACGGATATGGATAGGCAGGCAGCGTATGATTTATTTAAATGCTTTTTAGAAAAGCGACAGTGTAAGTTAAATTTTACAAAGGAGTTGGTGCCGCTGTTAAGCTATGCAGAAGAGTTAGGATATTTTAAGGACCCAAATGAGGTGTTTGAAAGATTGCAGTGGAAAAAGTTTGGACAAGACTTGTGGCTGCATGGGTTAGATGATGAAAAACGAGCAAAGGAGTGTGGAAAATGGTGGAAGATGGTTATGACAGCATTGGATCAGCATCGTGCTGAGCAAGTGGCAGCTTATCAAGCCAGGGTACGATTAGATCATACGGACCCAAATGGAGCAAGTGTTACACATGCTGGGTTGCCTTTGTCAGAAGAGGTTCAGGATTATTTAAGAAAGGAGAAGGCTGCGTGTGTAAAAGGGCTAGGTGGCAGAGTCGAATTACAATCTGTAACGCAGGACTCTGCTGAGGAGCCTTCCCCGTCTCTTTCAGCTGAGCAAATTGTAGAGGAGAAGAAAGTAGGTGAGGGAGAGGAGACAAACAGGGCGGTAGGTCCTGGAGGTGGTGTTAAAGATCATGCAAGAAAGCACGCAGAGTATTGGCAAAAGGTTGCAGAACACTTAAATGCCGAAGGAAGTCAGGAAGGGTTTAGCCGGCTGGCTGCTTCACATCAAGCTTTTCCAGTAATGTATACACAGGTCCCTGGGGAGCAAAATGTTGTTCAGGCTGATGTAACCCAATTGCCATGGAAATTGTTATCTCAATTAAGACAGACTGAGAGTCAGTTTGGGGTTCAATCTGAACCAGCTAGACAGATGATTGATTTTATTTATATGAACTATAATATGTTATCTAGAGATTCTTATAATGTTATGAAGCTGATCCTAACAGCATCTCAATTTATGACATTTTTGAATGAGTGGGAACACCTAGCTAGACAAGCAGCTGGAGTACAAAGACAGCAAAACGATCCATTATTTGGTGTAACAGTAGATCAGTTGTGTGGAACGGGACAGTATGAGAGACCAGAGTTACAGGCACTTTTACAGCCGCCTGTTTTGCAAGCATCAGCCCAGATAGTAAGGAGAGCTTTTGAAAAGCAGAAGGATGGAAATGCAAATCCTCACTATATGGGAATTAAGCAAGGTAGACAGGAACCTCTTGGTGAATTTGTGGATAAGTTGCTTGCCGCACTTAGAGCAGCAAGCGTAGGAGAAGGTATCCGAGAGGCAATTTTAAGGCAGTGTTTAATGCAGAATGGGAACCAGCAGACGCAACAGCTTATTACATCAGCAGATCCTAGATGGACGGTAGCCGAATTGTTGCAGAGGGCTCAGGACTTGCCAAGCAATCCGATGGCCATGTTGACGGAGGTGATTGATAAGGGATTACAAAAACAGGCTGAGGTGTTGTCAATGACAATGACAAAACAGCTTGAGCATAGTCAACAGGTTATGGCAGCCTTAGTACCTTTGCACACAAACTCGAAAGGGCAAGGCCGACCCTATAAGCAGTCATCAGGCGAAATACAGTGTCATCGAAAAGCGTAAGGCGGAGATATTGTCTAAAGTAATGCCTGGACTTTTGGCCCATAGATCCGCTTTAGGGCATTTCCCTAGCGGAGATAGTTATTTTGATGAAGCTTGTTGGAGAGAATACAGGAACAAGTTGTGGGACTTGGTTATAGGTGGTGATAAAACTGCTATAAAGCTGCAAAAGTCGTGGCGAGAATGCATGAACTGTGTTAAAACCTACGAACTGAAACAGCGAATGGCTGCTGCAGTTAGAGCAACTTTGTCAGGACGAGACGCAGCGCCAGGTGTATCTGAGTTGCAGCTGAAAGATGTGTCTGAGAACTGTTGACCGATCGACTGGGGCCGCCCCCGATACATCTTGCAGCGACCACACCGCGTTTACTAGCCGTCACCACTGCCGTTTGCACACAGCGGGGAAAAAGCCGGAAAAAGGCAGCTCAGTGTGTTCGACCCCTTTTTATCAACACCTTCCTCTGACATCGCCAGCGACGGCTCGGATTCGGAAGACAATACCGGCAGCGAGGAATTCAAACAGCGCCGACTTTGCTTTACGGCCCCTCTTAGAAAAAAATGGAGCGCTTGGAGGCTCGCGGTTACAGTGTTCCTGCCACCGCTCTCCTCCCGCGAGCCCTGCCGGCCCCCGCGGATACTGACGGCTCCGACCATGGCGGTACCGGCTGACGCACCACCGACACCGACAACGCCGACAGTAGCAGCGGAGCAGCTGCCACGGCAGCAGCCCCCACCCCTTTCCCCTGCAGCGGCTTTAGCTGCACTACTCTGTTTTGATTTAAAGCAACAGTACTCATTTTGTCATTTCTGATTGTAGCATCTTTCAGAGATTTGTTATATAGAGTTTTGTTAAGTTTTTCTAATAAGCATAATGAATAAGTAAGCATTTGGTATTTATAAGTACTTAGTACACAGTAATTGCAGTAAGGTGTATGTACTTAGTAAAGAGTTCAAATTGTAAGATTTTCTTTTGGTTCGAACCTTCTTAGTTGTCTGCCTAGGCATTTCAAAGGAGCTCCATGTAATATAGTTAAGGAATGTATAAACAGGTTTTAATTTTGGAAAGTGTTTTTTAGTTAATGTAACAATTTTATTTCTTTTTAGACACTGATTTGATGGATTAATTTTAACATAGTTTTTTAAGGTTTTAAGGATTTTTTGGTATTAGCATAAGTTAAGGTTTGTAGTAAATAGGCATTAATTTTAACAACTATTCCTTCACTAATGTACAGAAGAATCAAGACTAAGAGGAAACAGCATTTCCCGTGAAGTCGAACATCGATCACAATAACTGTTATGATAATCTGGGGTCAAAAGCATCAATCAAAAAAATATTTTGTCCTGAATGCTGAATTAGAAAATAGGCAGTTTGGGCTGGTAAATACAGAAAACCTATTCTGTGGTGAGAAAAAGGATTTAAATCCCCATGGAAAATTATTGAAAGGGATTGGCATAAGTGGGAAATAAAGACTAGAGAAATTTTCGTTGGGAAATATCAGGAATAATTAAAAGGATTAGTAAAAGGAAAAGTAAGAGACATAAGATTTTGAAGGAAGAGGAATTGAAATAACAAAAGCACAATGGGAAATGGTAAACAAACTAACCAAGGAAGTAGAGAAGAGACTCCAAATGGAATTTTGAAGTGGGTTAAGGAGTTAAAATCTGTAGGGCTCCTGAAGAATGTAACTGCTGCCGAGAAGAAAATACACCCGGCTGCTGGTTGCACCCAGTAGGCTAAGGAGGCAGAGTTAACATATACTGGTGGAGCCTAATTTTGATCCTAACCCTATTTGCACATAAGGAGTCCAATCGAGATCAAAAACCACGTTCCCATGTGTGGATGAATTCTCTTTCAACATCAGTAATGATATACAGATTAAAAGGAGCTAAGATCATAACCCCATTAATCATATTGATGATAGCACCATTTGAAGTAAGGTCATGGGAACAAAACCATAGATGCAATAAAAGTGCAGCAAATTGAAATCAGTAGTCTCTCGAAAATATCTACTCTGAATAGATTAGCTTTGGATTTTTTATATAAGGAAGGGGGTGTAAGTGTAGTCATAAATGTAAGTTGTTGTAGTTTTGTTAATCTAGAGAAACGAGTGGAAACAGATATACAGGCGATTGTAAACCACAATCAGATATTACATCAGATTTCTTTAGATGATACTTCTTGTGGATTTAAAGAAATATGGGATAAATTAACTTTCTGGTTACCAGATCTAAATTGGCTTAAACATTTGTTTGTAATATTGTTGGAATAATTGTAATATTGCTATGCATAATACTCTGCAATTGTTGTTACAAAATACTAAGACCTTTAAGTAAGATTGCTCATGTCAACGAGTTACAAGTAGAGAATTATGATCAGAATGTGATCAGAACAGATGAACTTAATTATGATCCAATTAAGAAGGAGGTTCTGAAATATCTGGAAATTTTACCACAAATCAATGGTGAAAAAAAAAAAAAACCAAAACAACCAAAAGGGGGAATTGTGATGAATATACTGGTGATTTGTGTTAAAATTGTAAGACTTAGAGTGCACTGGGATTAAGGGTCAGGATCTTGTGAGGCCTGTTTA